>NW_027481388.1:0-88417 GCF_050403205.1 Rhodotorula paludigena | reverse complement strand
GTTCCGCTCGCACCAATAGGCCTCGTCGCCCTCGCTACCGAGCCAGGTTCCACCCTTCTCGCCTTTCCCGGTCGACAGCCGGGTCAAGTCCAGCTCGTGCGGCTCCCCCCCCCCCCCCCCCCCCCCCCCCCCCCCCCCCCCCCCCCCCCCCCAAAAACCCCCCCCCCCCCCCCCCCCCCGCCGTGCGTCCCCCCTGCAGGTCCGCCTCGTGCAAAAGGTCGACACGGGCAAGATCTACGCCATGAAGAGCCTGAAAAAGGCAGAAATGTTCAAGAAGGACCAGGTGCGTCGCCGTCTGCCCGCTTCCCTTCCTGCGTCGCCCATCACTCACGCCGCGCCTCCGCGCCCGCAGCTCGCCCACGTCCGGGCCGAGCGCGACGTACTCGCCGAGAGCAACTCGCCGTGGGTCGTGCAGCTCTACTACAGCTTCCAGGACACCAACTACCTGTACCTCCTCATGGAGTTCCTCCCCGGCGGCGACCTCATGACGATGCTCATCAAGTACGACACGTTCTCCGAGGACGTGACGCGCTTCTACATGGCCGAGTGCGTCCTCGCGATCGAGGCCGTGCACCAGCTCGGCTTTATCCACCGCGACATCAAGCCCGACAACATCCTCATCGACAAGGACGGCCACGTCAAGCTGTCCGACTTTGGCCTCTCGACCGGCTTCCACAAGCAGCACGACTCGGCCTACTACCAGCGCCTCCTCGAGGGCGACAGCCAGCAGAGCCAGGCGCAGCAGCAGCAGCAACAGCAGCAGCAGCGCAACGGCGCGGCCAACGGCGGGCGCAACTCGGTCGCGCTCAACTCGATCAACCTCACCGTGTCGAGCAAGGACGCCATCGCGACGTGGAAGGCCAACCGCCGGAAGCTCGTGCGTCTCCTGCGCCCGCCTCGGTCCCACGCGGCTCCTCCTCTCTGACGCCACTTTGCGCGCACCACCTCTCGCAGGCCTACTCGACGGTCGGCACGCCGGACTACATCGCGCCCGAGATCTTCCTGCAGCAGGGGTACGGGCAAGAGTGCGACTGGTGGTCGCTCGGGGCCATCATGTTCGAGTGCCTCGTCGGGTACCCGCCGTTCTGCAGCGAGAACGCGCACGACACGTACCGCAAGATCATCGACTGGAAGAACCAGCTCTACTTCCCCGACGACATCCGCCTCAGCCGCGAGGCAGAGGACTTGATCCGCCGGTGCGTCCTGCGTGCGCGGGCGCCCGTTGCTCCCGTGCAGATCGGTTTGCGTGGCTGCACAAGGGCGAAGCCGATGTCCATTGGCGCGATGTTGGAACGCACGGGACTGACGCTGCTCTCGCACGCAGGATGATCACGTCTGCCGACTCGCGGCTCGGGCGCAACAGCGCCGACGAGATCAAGAGCCACCCGTTCTTTGCCGGTGTCGACTGGTCGACGATCCGCAACATCGAGAGCCCGTTCATCCCGCAGCTCCGGTGCGTTTCGCTTCCCCCTCCTCCTCTTCCTCCGGCGCGGCGCTCTCGCGCCACGCCGCGACGAGGTAGACAAATCGCCAGGCGCACAAGACGCTGACTCGCTCGCTCGCGCACTGCCATCCGCAGGTCGCTGACGGACACGTCGTACTTCCCGACCGAGGACCTGAACGACGTGCCCGAGCAGCCGTCGCCGAGCGCGCAGGACGCCGGGAGCAGCACCAACGACCTCGTGTGGCTCGGGTACACGTTCCGGAGGTACGAGGGCGCGCCGAACCACTCGGCGTGGTAGACTCTCTCGCTCTCGGCACTGCAACGGTGCGTTGCGGCAAGCTCTCTCTCTCGCTCTGGCTCTCGCCGCGCAGGCGGGACCATGGCTGATGTTTGCGTCGGTTGTGTACAGCTGGTGCGCCGTGACGTTTTGGCCCCTCGATCGCCCGGTCCGCTCAAGAGCGGACCACCCACTCCTGTATCACGCTGTACACTTGACTCGACCCGTCTCTCGCATGCCCTCATCTCTCTTCTTGCTCCGGTAGCATTCCCACCCTTCTCCATCTCGACATCTGTGAATGAACTGCACTCGCAACGCTTGCTTCTCTCCAGCGGCCAGGAGAGGCAGAGTGAGCGGAAAGAGGGGGAAGGCCGTCGGAGCGTTGAGGTCGCCGGCCGGAAACAAGCGACGGTCGAACGCCCGCAGCCTTCGGCTTTCTGCTCGAGTTCTACACAAGCGCACAAGCTGCTCTGCAGTGCACTTCCTACCGACACACGTACTCACAAGCTAGCGGGTCTCGCTCCAACCGCACCCGCGACTTTCGCTCCGCCTCCTCGCCTCCTCGCGCCTGTCACGCCGAACCCGCACGCATCGCTCCCTTCGCTCACCTCCCTACACTCACCAAGGCACAAACACACCACCCGCAAAAGATGCCGCCCGTCCCGCTCTCGGCGCTCAAGGCCCCGCCGTCGCCGCGCGAGACGATGCAGCGCGAGCGCGACCAGTCGAGGGGGACGTTTGACCTCGAGCGCATGTGCTACGCCATGGGCGACGGCGAGTACAGTGCGTCGCTTGCTCTCTTGCTGTTTTCGGGACGGGCTGGTGCAGCGGCGCGGATAGGGTTGGCCGGGAGTCGATGAAGGGGGCTGTACACCGGCAGACGAGGGCCGATGCAGACGCGCCGAGCACGCGCACGCCAGTGGAGCAGCTCCCACAGCTATCCAGCTAGCACTGCGCCCGCGTGCGCGCCCCACAGGTCCACAAGCTGACCTCGCTCGCGCTCCTCTCGCCTCCCCCACCTGCCCCCGAACCCCCGAATCCGCACGCGCGCAGACGTCAAGCTCAAGCGCCGCTTCATGTTCGAGCTCGAGCGCGACCCGCTCTTCAAGCTGAGCGACATCCACGACCTGACCAAGGACGAGATCCGCGAGCGCACCATGGCAAAGTTGTGCGTCTCTTCCCGCTGCTCTCCCATTGCGTCTAGATTAGAGTCCACGCTGACATGGAGTTGGGTGCACGAGCAGCGCGTCAATGGCGCATTACGTTACCAACGAGTCGATCCCCATCTTCCAGCAGCGCATGAATCTCATCTCGACCGCCGACCCGGCCTTCTGGACCCGGTGCGTTGCTGTCCGTGTCCCTTCACGTTCTGCGACGGCCCATCTGACCCGCCATCTCTACCAGCTTCGGCGTACATTACGGGCTGGCTCTGGGCGCCGTTCGTAGCGGCGGGACGTCGAACCAGGTACGAACTCTTGCCTTCCACCTTTCCCCTCTCTCCCATTGTCGCCCCCCTTCACGCTCATATTACTGACCCATGCGCCTCACACCCGCATATGACGAGCAGGTCTCGTACTGGATCTCCAAGGGCATGCTGGGCCTGCAGGGTATGGTCGGCTGCTTCGCCATGACCGAAATCAAGGGGTGCGTGTCTTTCCCTTGCGTCAAGGAGCGTGTCGTTCGGAGCGTCGAGATTGGGGCGCTCTCTTCGACTAGTTTGTGTTCTGGTGAAAGCAGTGCTGACTTGCCCATCTGCGCAGCGGATCAAACGTCGCCGGCCTCGAGACGACTGCCACGTTTGACGACAAGACGGACGAGTTCATCATCCACACGCCGTCGGTCGGTGCGACAAAGTGGTGGATCGGCGGTGCGTTGGATCAAGACACTGCAACGCTGGCACCCTCGACGTTGTCAGGCTTGCTGACATGCCTCTTGTCCTCAACGCAGGCGCCGCTCATTCGGCAACGCACGCCGTCGTGTTTGCGCAGCTCATCATTAAGGACATGGTGTATGGCGTCAAGAACTTCATGGTCCCGCTGCGCAATCCCAAGACGTACCAGCTCTTGCCGGGCATCACGATCGGTGACATTGGTGAGCCGCTCCCGCCACCGCTAGGCCACTCCTGCGTACTGACCGCTCGAGCGATGCAGGCAAGAAGATGGGCCGCGACGGCATCGACAACGGCTGGATCCAGTTCACCAACGTCCGCATTCCGCGCGCCTACATGCTCATGAAGCACACCCAGGTGCGGCTGCTTTCCCTCGTCTCTCGGAAGTTTTACTCACGCACTCGCACGCACGACAGGTCACGCGCAACGGCGAGGTCCGCGAGCCGCCCCTCGCGCAGCTCACTTACGGTGCCCTGCTGCAAGGCCGCACCGCCATGGTCGCCGACGCTGCGAGCACGGCCAAGAAGGCTTTGACTATTGCGATCCGGTACGCCGCAGTGCGGAGGGCGTTCAAGGTTGGCGACAACGAGGTACGCAGCTCGCACGCTTAACCGTTGATCCGCTCATGGTCTGACTTGGCGATCTGCATGTGCAGGTCGAGACACAGCTGCTCGACTATCCGATCCACCAGCGGCGTCTGCTCCCGCTCCTCGCCCAAGCCGTCGCCATGGGCTTCACATCGTTCCGCATGTCGGCGCTCTTCGAGGACATGACGGAGCAGCTCGAGTCGCTCGACGCGTCGTCAGACGCGCAAGAGACGGCCGAGGTGCTCGAGAAGCTCAAGGAGACGCACGCGACGAGCGCGGGCCTCAAGGCCTTCTGCACGTGGAACGCGCTCGAGACGATCGAGAAGTGCCGCGCGAGCCTCGGCGGGCATGGCTACTCGGCGTACAGCAACTTGCCGAGCATGTACAACGACCAGGCGGTGCAGTGCACGTGGGAGGGCGACAACGTGAGCTTCCTCGTTCGCGCTTATTTTGATCTCGAGCCGCGCCAGCGCTGCGACATCTTCCTCGCTGGCTCCCTTGTCTGACGCACACTTGGGCCTTCCCTCGCGCAGACGATCCTCACGCTGCAGTCCGGCCGCTCGCTGGTCTCGTCTTACGGCGACGCGCTCAAGGGGACCAAGCTGCCCGGCGGCACCTCCTACCTGAACGGCCTGCCATCCATCCTCACGACCTCGTGCCCGTCAGACTCGGCAACGCTCGAGCTCGACACGCTGCAAGCGGCGTGGGACTGCGTGTCGGCCAATGTCGTCAAGCAGGCGTACGAGAAGTTTGACGAGGCGCTCAAGAGCGGCAAGGCCAAGGGGCGCGAGGAGGCGCTCGAGGCGTGCTCGCAGGAGCGCTTCGTGGCGGCCAAAGTGCACACGGCGGGCTACCTCTTCCGGTGCGTTGCGTGCGCCTCGGTTTATTTCGAGAGCGCCTTGTTCACTCCTGCTCGCTTACTGCAGCATGTTCCGCGAGGCACTCGTCGAACTCGCCAAGGAAGAGCCAGCAGACAACGGTGTCATCCCGACGCTCGAGTCGATCTGCCGGCTGTACGGCTGCTGGGCGATCGAGGAGAACGCGCAGCACTTCCTCAAGTACCGCTTCTTCTCGCCGGCGCAGATGGACATCATCACGGCCGAGGTGACGCGGCTGTGCGCCGAGCTGCGCAAGTGCGCAGTGCTCCTCACTGACAGCTTTGACATGTCGGACCACATCGTGAGTCGGCCGCATCACCCTGTCCACGCATAATCCGAGCTCGCACCTGACCTTTGCTTTGCTGTTGAACAGATCAACTCGCCGCTGGGCTGTTATGACGGCGACATCTACGAGCGGTACTTTGCGCGCGTCAAGGAGGCGAACCCGCACCAGCCGGTCGCACCATACTTTGAGCGCGTCATCCGGCCGCTGATCGAGCGCGAGCCGCTCTCGATCGACGACGCCGACGACATTGAGATTGACGACGAGATTGCCGAGATCGAGGAGGAGCGCCGGGAGGACGAGGAGGAGAAGAAGGGCGCCGAGACGAAGGAGAAGGCCGCCAAGGAACTCGAGAAGCCGGCAGATGAGTAGCCTCTGTGCGCTCTTTGCCCTAGAATGCCACGCACCAAACACACAGTATCTGTCGCTACAATGTCGCCATGCACCGTGTCTTAGTATCGCCTCTTGTCGTCTGCTACCTCTCGATTGTAACACGACCTTCGCCTTCAAGCTGCGCTGCCTGCCCGTGCTTCTATAGCTTTCTCCAGCACCTGAGCGCCTGTGCAGTCAGTCTTTCTTCGATTGTCGAGGGTGGCTGCTTGGTTCTTTCCCGAACCGCTGATAACATCCTCCTCGGCTCTTGTCGGCATGTCTCTTCAGCCTTGCCGCTGATGAGCCTGCACCCCGCGCGGCAGCTTGTTCATTCTCGGCCGCTGTCAATAAGCACTGTATGGAAGGCAGCTGAGTGATGGGGAACAAGCGTCTCGATGCTGCTGTTCTCGCCGACCTTCCCAAGCTGAAATGTGCCTTTCTTGACGTACGATCACATGACGGTGCAGGACCGGCGGCATCGTAGGTCTCTACTGCTGGATATCGGAACTCTGCAAGACGCAAAGCAAAGGCGCCGTTCGTCCAGCGGGAAACGCGGAAGCGGAAGCCGGCAGGTTGAACCCCTGACGTGCGTCTCACACACTGCCTTCGAGGCGCTAGTGTGGCTGTGTATGAGACTGACGTACAGTGGTCACAGTCTGGCGGTGCAGGGTACTGAGCAAGAGAACCCGTCGTGAGGTCTTGCGCAGAGGACGTAGACGAGCACCGCGACCTTTTCTGGCAGACACCGTACCGTTCCGCAGTCCAGGCAATCGCACAAGCGGTCTGGAGGCCACGAGGACCCTCGAGAGCTTGTGGAAGCTTCAACGTGGGACCTTTCCCAGCCGGCACCGCCCCTCTCCGTCTTCCCTCTCCGCCGCACCCCGCTGAATTGCGCCCAAACGCGCCTCTGCGAGCCGCCATGTCGTACAACAACCAATGTAAGGCGCACTTCTCACCGCTCGAGCCCTTGCCACCTCCGCCCACAACGCCAAGGCCTGTCGCTCGCACGTCGAACCGGCATGCGCGAGCAGCCGCGGTGGAGCGCTTCTGAGGGTCGCAGGAGCGCCTCTCGAGGTGCACGACGCCCGCGCACGCTTGCAGCGCATTGCACGACGGCGTCGCCACCGTCTCGCAGCGACGAGCGAGCACAGCCTCCGAGGTGATGAGGGCGGCGCGATGCGTACGGTTGGACGTGCAGCGGGACCTTGCTCGCTGCGTTGCGGAGATGCAGACGAGCCTGGAACTCGAGCAGGCATGCATCGGCCGGGCGTGGGTGTCGTGCACCGCCTCCGCTCGCTTCTTCGGCGGACTTCACAGCGCGACATCACGCCCGGCGCCGCTCGCAGGCTGTGCCCCTGCTCAAGTCTAGCGCAGCGTTTAGGCTGCTGTCACACGAAACGAGAGCGAAGCTGACGTCGCACCTCGTCCGCGCAGATCCCCAGCAGCCTCAGCAGGCCTACTACGGCGGCGGCGGCGACCAGAAGGGCCAGCAGCAGTACGGCTACGGGCAACAGCCGCAGCAGGGGTACGGCGGCGGCGGGTACGGGCAGCCGCCGCAGGGCGGGCAGGCGGGCGGGTACTACGGCCAGCAGCAGGGCGGGTACGGGCAGCCGCAGATGGGGTACGGGCAGCAGCCGTACGGCCAGCAGGTGCGGCGCTTCGTGTCCGCTCTACAGTGATGTGGGGATTGACGTTCTTCGGTGCGCGACGACAGCCGAGCATGTACCAACAGCAGCCGCAGCAGGTCTACGTCCAGCCGAACCAGGGCGGCGGCCCCGGCGCAGCGGGCGGCTGCTGTGCCGGTCTCTGCGCAGCATTGGCATGCGTGCGTTGCCTCTCCCCCTCGAGTGGCGAAGCGTCTGTCTGCCCAACATGCCGCTGACCCGTTGCGACTTGGCAGTGCTGCTGCCTCGACATGATCTTCTAAGCGCCACCTTTCATGGCCCGCTCTCTTCCGACCTATACGTCTACTGGCAGACTCTTCGACATACCCCCGGCAGGCTGCGTCTCGCCTCTCGTGAGCGTTTCCGGTCGCTCCCCTCCAGACTCTCCTTGCTCCCACTCGTTGTCATCAGTAGCTCCCGTTATGCCTCCTACTTGTCACGCCCTCCTTGCACACGGACAATACAGCACGTCCAGCCACCCGCCGCACGCGCGCAGCCAGCATCGCGGTCAGGAGACATAGGAAGCGCGAAAGATGCAGTAGTGGTATCGCATGGCAAGTGATTGAAGGTTTACAAGGGGTTGCTGTACTGGTCTCCGTCTCTCCCTCACCAAGAACTGCGGCCACGTCCCTAGCCACGCCGTGCGAGCTCGTCGATCTCGGCCTGCGAGAGCCCGTCGAGGCGATGCAAGAGGTACTCGACCTGCAGGCAAGTTGCGCGCGCGTCGTCCGTCAGGTCGTGGACCGCTTACGAGGGCAGACAGGAAAGAAGCGCGCACCTCGACGACCTTTGTGAGGGGGATGACATACTCGCGGTACAGGCGCACGACCTCCTCCGGGCTGACTTTCTCCCTCCTCGCGCCGTCGCCGACGAGCGGCTCTCCGTCCGGCCCGAGCTCGGCGCCGTACCACCGGGCTTTCTTCTCGAGGCGCACGAGGAGCGCGGCTTCGACCGCGGGCTTGGTGATGAGCGCTTCGAGCGCCGAGGGGTTGGGCGTGAGGATGTGCGGGATGAAGGACGACGGTGCCGAGAGGAATTTCGACTCTGACACGAACATGCCTGTGTTGGAGCCATCCAGCGCGGTGAGTGAGCGGGCAATGCACGAGGGGAAGCGCGCGCGAGAACGGACCGCAGTGGATGCGGCGCGAGATGGCCTGGAGGCACTCGATGTCGCGGGTGCACCCGCTGCCATAGTTGCCGTCGTCGTCCTCCTTGCCCAGGCGGTCGGTGACGGTGCGCGTGATGGCGGGCACGATCGAGTCGAGGTAGAAGCGCTGGATGTCGCGGTTGACGTTGATCGCGGCCGGGTTGACGAGCAGCGGCGGGTAGTTGAGCGGCGCGAGGATGGCGGCGGGGAGTTGGTCGCGGGGCGTGAAGGGGTACTCGTCGGGGCTGCGGTGGGTGGGGGTGCGACGAGCGGGAGTGAGCGAGTGCGCGGGCTGAGAAGGTCAATCCGAGCGGAAGACGGACCTCTCGTAGCGACGCATCTTGGCTGTAAAGGGCGCGCCACGTCAGCGCCCCTGCGACGAGTGTGCTGCAAGCGAAAGAGTCGGCGCACCGTGCATGGTTTCGGTCTCCTTGAGCATCCACTCGAGGAGGCTGCCGCTGAAGCCGTCGCGGTGGAGGACATCTGCGAACCCGTCCTTGGAGTACATGCGCGGGTTGTGTGCGAATTGTGCGCGTTCGATGAGCACTGCGGGTGGAATTGAAGGCGTCAGTGAGCTGCGAGATGCAGCGTGAGTGAGCGAGCGGGAGCGGACAGAAGATGATCGTGTCCTCGAGGCGGGTGAGGGTGCGGCGGATCTGTGCGGTGGAGGGTGTCAGGTGCGCAATCTGGCTCAAGAATGGCTCCCGGGTGCGAGGGTACGTTGTCGAGGTCGAGAGGGGACGACGAAGGGTCGTGTTTCTCGGTCATGAAGCTGCGCGGGGGGTGGAGTGGGATGGCAGGTGAGTCCGAGCGTGCCTCGAGTGGGCTCTCGTGGGTCGCAGCGTACTTCATGGTGCGTGAGTCGGGCTGTGCACTGAGGTGGAAGCGGGACTTGGGCGTGTGCGCGGTGCGCGTGCGGCGGAGTCCTCAGAGGTTCGCCGCCGTGCTCCTCCCTGCCCGCTCCTCCCTGTGCCCGCCCGCCCGCAGCCATGCTCGCACGCAGCCTCCTCCGGACCGCTCGCCGCGCACCCGTAAGCCCCGCCCCAGCCCCTCCCGCACCTCTCGCCGCACCCCTCCCTGCGCGCGGCCACTCGGGCCCAATCGGCTGCCCCTCGATCCCTCGCCCGCTTCCTCCCTCGTGCAGCCAGCCACGGCCATCAGCGCACTGCATGCACGCTCTCGCTTCCGTGCGAATCGAGCCGCACACCCGCAGAGGCGATGCCGACACGCGGCTCGACCCTCGTCCTGCCCGCTTTCATCGCGGCTCAAACGCGGTTCACGGCGTCGCACAGGGCACGAGGGCGTGCCAGAGCGCTGCAAGAGACCGCGTTGGGCTAGGTCAGAGCTGCACGCGGGCTCTGCAGACGCGCAGAGGGCCACACAGCACCGCCTGCACCTCCCTTCCTCGCTCGGGCTGTTCGCGCTGACTTCTCGACTTGCCCGCGTCCGACAGGCGCAGTTCCAGCGCACGCTCGCGACCCAGGTCTCGAGCCCGCTCACCCAGATCTCGACCCTCCCCAACGGCCTCACCGTCGCGACCGAGGCGTCGTCGTCGGCCGCGACGGCCACCGTCGGCGTCTGGATCGACGCCGGCTCGCGCGCAGAGACCGACAAGACGTCCGGCACCGCCCACTTCCTCGAGCACATGGCCTTCAAGGGCACCGGCAAGCGCTCGCAGCACCAGCTCGAGCTCGAGGTCGAGAACCTCGGCGCCCACCTCAACGCCTACACGTCGCGCGAGCAGACCGTCTACTACGCCAAGTCGTTCGCGTCCGACGTCGGCAAGAGCGTCGAGATCATCTCGGACATCCTCACCGGCAGCAAGCTCGAGGCCGCCGCCATCGAGCGCGAGCGCGACGTCATCCTCCGCGAGCAGGAGGAGGTCGACAAGCAGATCGAGGAGGTCGTCTTTGACCACCTCCACGCCGTCGCCTTCCAGCACCAGCCCCTCGGCCGCACCATCCTCGGCCCGCGCGACAACATCCTCTCGATCCAGCGCGCCGACCTCGAAAACTACATCAAGACCAACTACACGGCCGACCGCATGGTTCTCGTCGGCACCGGCGGCGTCGAGCACGCCGCCCTCGTCGACCTCGCCAAGCAGCACTTTGGCAACCTCCCGACCTCGGCCCAGCCGATCCAGCTCGGCGCCGCGACCGCCAAGGCCAAGCCCGACTTTGTCGGCGCCGAGGTGCGCGTGCGCGACGACACCATGTCGACCTGCAACTTTGCGATCGCGGTCGAGGGCGTCGGCTGGAACTCGCCCGACTACTACCCGATGCTCGTCATGCAGAGCATCATGGGCAACTGGGACCGCTCGCTCGGCGCCCAGTCGCTCCTCTCGAGCCGCCTGTCGCACATCATCTCGAGCAACAACCTCGCCAACTCGTTCATGTCGTTCTCGACCTCGTACTCGGACACGGGTCTCTGGGGCATCTACTTTGTCTCGGAGAACCTCGTCAACCTCGACGACGTCACCCACTTCACCCTCAAGGAGTGGCAGCGCATGTCGACCGCCCCTACCGACGGCGAGGTACCCCTTCTCATCCTATCGTGCCTCTCTAGCGCTCGTCACTGACTTGTGCGCCGCCGCACAGGTCTCGCGCGCCAAGGCGCAGCTCAAGGCGTCGCTCCTCCTCGGCCTCGACGGCACGACCGCCGTCGCCGAGGACATTGGTCGCCAGATCGTCACGTCGGGCCGCCGCCTCACGCCCAAGGAGATTGAGAGCGCCGTCGACGCCGTCTCGGTCGCCGACATCCAGCGCTGCGCGAAGAAGTACCTGGTGCGTCCTCTCGGTCCGAGGGCGGGGCTTCTGGATTACACGGGCGGGCTTCTGGACTACATCCGCGACTTTCTGCATCAAGTAGCTGACTGGACACGCTTGCTTTTGCATCGGCTTGTTGTCGACACACAGTGGGACCGCGAGTGCGTCCGCAGTCCTCACCTTCTCCTCCTCTCGCGCCGCACCTGACCTGTTCCTTCTCCCGCAGCATCGCCGTCGCAGCAGTGGGTCGCGTCGAGGGTCTGCTCGACTACTCGCGGATCAGGGCGGCCATGTCGTCGCTTCTGTGGTAAGCGCGCCTTCGCAGCGGCACGGATGAGGCGGGCGGACGGAGGGAGAGAGGGGGTACGAGATGGCCTCCCTCGCGTGTAAGCATGTACGGACGCAGCGGTGAGCGGTGCCAGGCAGGTGACAGCAGTATGCAGCAGGACGGAGGCGCGCGCTGCAGGAGCAGTAGCTAGACGAGCCGATTTCCCTACCCTTTTTCTCTCTCCCTTTTTTTCCCCTCCCTTCTGTTCCTCCTCCTCCTTTCCTCGAATCGCAAAATCACCATCAGGTCTCTATCTGCGTGTGCTGCAGGTCTCCGGCTTCTGCGGCTTGCAGCAGGATGCACGGCGCGCGAGAGGTGACTGCGTCGCGCTCTCGCTTCGCCCGCCTTTCTTGCTGTGTCTCGCTGGTTTCGCTCTCGCGCTTGCCCTCTTCTCCTCTGTTGCACCGTCTTGCGACTGTACCGACACACGCAGGCAGGAGCGGAAAGGGTCATGTAGGGTGCCGACCGAGTTCCGCGCGCAGCTGCTCCGTCAAGGCCCTCCTCTTTGCCATCTTCTCGTGTCTGCCGTCGACTGCACAACGCGCTGCGCTATCTCTGATCTGAGCGTCGTGCTGGGCACGGCTATCGCTCGCTTCTCGCTTCGATGCGTCCGCTCGCTTCCTATCCCTGCTCTGCCTCGGCTGCTTCTCATCGACAGTCTGCATTGTTCTCGGGGCTGTTGACTCACCAAGTCTTTCTGCTCCGGGCTCCATGTGAGTCAGGCATCTGCGTAGACCGCCTGTTGGCGGCGGCGACGGAGTGTCGGTCACATGGCTTGCGGGCTGAAGGGGCTGTCCCTGGCGTGTTGCGTGCGCGAAAGGGCCATCAAAGTGCTCGTCAAGCTTTAAAGTCCGACTTGAATACCCTCCAGCAGCCGCTGATTATCCGATACGAGGCTGGCCGCCTCCGGTTGCGCGACAAGGTCACTGCGCATTTCTAGATGGCCAAGAGCCACATCTGCAGACGAGCTTACAGGCTAGCCTCGCGGCCTCAGCCAGTCGGTTCAGCGCAACATTCAGCCAAAGAAGCGCAGTTCCGACAGCGCTCGCCACAATGTTTCCAGCAGGACTTCTTTCGCTGACATACAAGTTGGTCTTGTCACGGGCGCTCGCTTTGGCGATGTGCGCACCTCTGCTTGGACCTTGTGAAACATCGCAGTGCAAGGGCATGTTTCAGCAACTCCAGGGCTGCCTGATGCTGTTGCGGCTCTCGACGTTACAAACGTTGGACGCTGGGTTTTCGATGCTTGGGATTGACCCACGCATATTCTTGAGGGCTGTCCTGGCTTGAAGCCAAGCCTTGTAAAGCTCGTGGTCATGCGCCCGATACGGCCGCGTGCACGACTTTGTGCCCGTTCGACTAGTCCTGACTCCTGAGCATGCTACGTTTGGCTTGCACCCGTTTCCCTCCCGTGATGTTCTCCTAAGGTGTCTGGAGTTTGAGCATACTGGCAGTACACATAGGCTCTCGCTCGATTCGAGTGGGACCGCAAGTGCGTCCGCAGTCCTCACCTTCTCCTCCTCTCGCGCCGCACCTGACCTGCTCCTTCTCCCGCAGCATCGCCGTCGCAGCAGTGGGTCGCGTCGAGGGTCTGCTCGACTACTCGCGGATCCGGGCGGCCATGTCGTCGCGCCCGTGGTAAGCGCGCCTTGGCAGTGGCACGACTGAGGCGGGCGGACGGAGGGAGCAGGGGGGTCGACGCTGGCCTCCCTCGCGTGTAAGCATGTACGGACGGAGCGGTGAGCGGTGCCAGGCAGATGACAGCAGTATGCAGGAGGACGGAGGTGCAAGCTGCAGGAGCAGTAGCTAGACGAGCCGGTTTTCCCCTACCCTTTTTCTCTCCCTTTTTTCCCCCTCCCTTCTGTTCCTCCTCCTCCTTTCCTCGAATCGCAAAATCACCATCAGGTCGCTATCGACAGGCGACTCGGGCACGAGTACTTCGTTCTTTGACCTTCTCAAGCAACAACGGCTTTCTTCTTCATCGTCGGCTTGAGCAAGTCAACACCGAACACCCGGTATGATCAAGACAGATTCGTGTGTACAGCAACAGAGAAGGTACAGAGAGCCGCAGTGTCCGTAAGTCCGTACAAAAGATTTGACAAGAGTCTAGGGGAGTGAGCGGAGCTACTGCGCGCGCGGCGGCCGCTTCTTACGTCGCGCCTCGTCGAGCTGCTCGCGGACCTGTGAGGCGGCGCGAGATGTAGCAGAACATTGTCAGACGAGGCCAGCTGCGGGAAGACTGGACAGAGGCGTACCAACTCGACAAAGATCGGGACGAGCTGCGGGATGTGCTTGAGCGTCGGCGGATCGATGATCTCGCGGTCCTTCTTGCTCTTGCGCTTCGGAGGTCGGGGCGGAACGAGCGGCGCGTCCTTGGCGGGCAGCGGCGGTGGCGGCTGCTCGTCCTCCTCCTCGTCGCTCTCGCTCGTCGAGTAATCGTCGCCTTCGTCCTCGCTCTCCTCGTGCTCGACGTCCTGCACGTCATCCATGACGCTCGAGATGTGCAGGTTGTCCATGACGCCGGCGACAAAGGCGGCGTCGACATCCTTGTCCGTGTCCTGCCGCCCCTTGAGCAGCCGCTTCTTCATGCGCTCGTGGTGCGCAAGCTTGAGCTTGCGGTGGTAGTCGACGAGCGCGTCGACCTCGGCAAGCACGTCCTCGCGCTCCTTGCCGCCCACAGGGAGCAGGAAGTCGAGCGAGACGGGCGAGGGGAGTCCGTCGCGCACAAAGTTGATGAAGAGCTCGATCCACGACATGAGGTTATCGAACAGGCCCTCGCCCTTCGAGTGCACCTGGTGGACGAAGTGGTAGAAGCGCTCCTCGTGCCGGGCAACGAGGTCGACGAAGAGCTGCACAGTCCGCTGCGGCTCGGTCAGGTTGGCTGGGACAAGGAAGAGTCAGATTAACATGCATATCGACAGTAGGGGTCAACTGGACGCACCGTCCTCCGCAAACTCGACCGTCTTGATGAGATCGTTGATGAAGGCCTGGAGGTCGCTCAACGAGTCGGCGATGTTGGCGGCCTTGTACACCTTGGCTAGCGGCTCGTAGAAGATGGTGACGATGTCCTTCAGCAGCTCGGAGGTGCTCCCCTGCGCAGAGACTGGGCGATCAACAACTCTTCGGGAGCGGGGCCGGAGCCGAAGTGACTGATGAATCCGGAATCAAGCGCACCTCGAAGATGAGCTCGATGAGCTGCTCCTTGTCGCGCGCCTTGGTCATCAAGCGACGGTAGACGTGCAAGTCTTCGTACAGCCACGCGTCATCATTGTCGGGTCCGAGGTCGTCGTCAGGGTCCTCGAGCGTGTCGCGGTACCGCTTGTACTCGTCGTAGCGGACTGCGCACCGCGCGAGGTGCTGCATCGTGCGTGGGTCGAGGCGCGGTGCACTCGGGTCGCGGAGAATGACGGTCATGATGTCGATGTTTTCGGCCGCGGCGTCGAGGCGGATTGCGTCCTGGTCCTCCTTGTCCGCCTCGATGTACTGCCGCACCTTTTCGCATAGCCGGTCGTCGCCAACTTTGCGCGCGACGAGCTCGGCGTCGTCGCGCAGGTCGCGCACCTCATTGTCGAGCCCGCTCGTGAACATCTTCTGCAGGAGCGAGGTCGACCCGAATGGCCGCGCGAGGAAGAGGTCGAGGACCGAGCGGATCATGGCGACCGGGTTCGAGATCTTGAGAATGCCGCGCAGCATGAAATAGGGCATCAAACCGTGCATGCGCTTCATCTGCGTGAAGACTGACGACGAGTTGTCCGAGCCGAGGAACAGCTGGTAGATGGTCGAGGCGAGGCTGCGAGCGAAGTCGAGGTGAGCGACTCCCCGTGTCACGCGAGAGATGCTGCGTAACGCACGAGATGCGCGCCCACTCCATGA
This sequence comes from Rhodotorula paludigena, assembly GCF_050403205.1. Classification (NCBI taxonomy): domain Eukaryota; kingdom Fungi; phylum Basidiomycota; class Microbotryomycetes; order Sporidiobolales; family Sporidiobolaceae; genus Rhodotorula; species Rhodotorula paludigena. The sequence goes on along the minus strand of NW_027481388.1, from coordinate 72,911 downwards.
CCTTGCGGTACTCGATCGGCAAGTCCTGCACGTGCTCGGTCCGGCGGATCGTGCCAAACACGCGCGAGAGACCGTCGTGCTTGACGAGTTCCTCGCGGAACGTGCGCAAGTAGCCCTCGAGCTCCTCGACGCGCTCCTCGACCTCGGCGCGGAAAGACTTCATCTCCTGCTCGCGGATGCGGTCCATCTCTTCGCGCACGAGCACGTCTTGCTCCTCGCGCGAGGAGAGCGTGATCGGGGACTCGAGCAGGAACGACCGGAATGCGCTCGCGCTCGCGAGAGCCGGGTTGGCGAGAATCGATCGCAGGTATGCGCGCAGGGTGAGGCGATTGCGCTCTCGTGCGAGCGAGGGTACATGTTGCGGGTCGAAGACGGGGGTCGCGGGGAGAGATGCGTCCCCGTCAGCGGTGAAGGACTGGCGGGGGGAGGGCGACGTTGGAGTCGACGCTTCGGGCGACGATGCGGCGCGCATGTCGGTCGAGCGGCGGTCCTTCGGCGGCGGATTCTTGACGTCCTCCTCAATGCACTCTTTGCGTAGCTGAGAGGAAGCGCTTCGTCAATACAAAGCCGCGTCGGCGTATGCCAACGAACGCACCGTCTCTGCGAGTCGCACGAAGTCGCCATAACGCCGTGCGACATAGACGTCCGACTGGCCCTTCCGCCTCGTGCGCACGATGAATTCCTCGTGCACTTTGAGGCGGAGTTTCTTCTTGACGGCCTGGTTCCGGACCGAGACGACGTTGATCGAAAAGTCGTCGTCCTTGCCCTCGACCGCCGTCAGGCCGCCGCGCTTCTTCATCGCCACGAGTCCCGCGCTCGCCTGCGTCGCGGGCGCGCCCGTGTGCGACGTCCCGTCGTCCTGGATGCGCACGACCTCTTCTTGCCCGCCGTTCTCGGTGAGCTTGATGGCGGCGCTCATGACGAGTCCAAGGTGCTTCTCGAACTTGCCCGCGATGCGCTTGCGCTTCGTGTCCTGCTCGCGGTCGTCCGAGGTCGAGATGTTGCGCGAGACGAACGAGTAGACGGCAGGCTGAAGCTTGTGCGAGAAGAAGGTCGGCGGGCAGGCGATCAGGAACGGGAACGAGAGGATGAAGTGGTGGAAGACGAAGCGGAGGAAGGGCAGGTCGACGTTGGCCTCCCAGTCGCGCTCCTCGGCCAGCGCTTCTGGCGAGCCCGGTGCCGGGGCGGGTTTCGGCACGCCATTGACGAAGCGCGACTTGGGGAGGAAGGGCGGGCCAAGGACGGAGAGTGCGCCAGGCGAGTCGAGCTGGGCAAGCTCCTTGACAAATTCGAGCGTGACGAGCTCGCGCTTGAGGTAGTGTGCGCGGAGGGGAGTGAGGAGGAGCGGGTTCTCGGGCGGCGGAGCGAGACTCGATGCGACCGAGGGCGAGGGGAGGAGGCCGAGGTCTGATGCGAGGCTGCTGGTGCGAAGCGGGATCCTGCGCTGGGGAGTCGCGTCGTCTATGGGCACGAGGAGGGATGACGAGCGGGACGGCTGGGCCTGCGAGGATGAGGGCGAGGCCATCGCCGGAGAGACGAGGAGGTCTGCGTCTGAGATGAGAAGGGTCAGCGCAGGGTCGCCGTTGGTTCCTTGCGAGTCTATTTAGCTCTGCGCGACTGCTGTACAGGTCCGCTCCGGGCCCAGACGAGCGTGCTGGCTCATCGGCCTCCACCCCACCCAGCTCCGAACACCGCAATCCGCCGCAGAAAAGGGCAAGGGCAGCGTGGATGCAGCTTGGCTGCAACCTCAAGACCACCCGAATGAGGCCAGAGATATCGCAAGGACTCTGGCGCGAGTGCGCAACACGGTGACGCTGTGCCGAAGGCGGTGCCTCATGCGATGCGGCGAGGTCGGCACGGGACGCACCTGTGGAAAGTCTAGCAGGACCGCCGGGGCTCGGAAGTGGCAAGGGCTGGTACAAGCAGCAGGCAGACTCGCTCCGCGTGAGGTCGGCCGCGCAGAGGCAGAGGCAACCGCGACGTTCGTCGTCCGCAGCCCGAAACATACAGCTCTCGCTCACTCGCCTGCAGTCGCTTCGGCTATGTATACAGTGCACTTGCAAGTATCTGAAAGGGCTGCTGAAGCTATCGGAGAATTTGTCCAGCTCGACTCACCCTTCCCCGTCTCTTCCGTTTCTCTATCGTACATGTCAGCAGCAGCACGCGTAGCAAAGCGAAGCTGTCATACTATGCCGAGACGTCAATAGAGAGGGATGAGCAGCAAAAACTGCGAACGCACCGCAGCAAATCCCGCCGAGACAGGCGCCGCACCCTCCTTCCGCGTCTTTCGGCGCCTGGTGCAGCACGTACATCGGCTCCTGCTGACCGTGCGGCTGTTGCTGATGCGGCTGCGGCGGCTGACCTTGCTGGGGCTGAGAAGGCTGTTGCTCGTAGAGCGTCTTCTCCGAGAATGGCTGCTGCTGGTTATACGCCGGGTGCGGTTGTTGCGCAAGATGGCTGAACATGTCCTGCAAATCCGGGGGCACTCTCAGCTTCCGACCAACCTCGTGCTCCCACGAGTCGCATGAACACCGCACCTGTGGTGGCCCGCCCTGCTGTGGGCCGTAGTATCCCTCGACTCCTGCTCCGCCTTGGTACGCCGCTTGCGGTTGTTGCGGATCTGCGCCAGACCCCGAGGAGTCACCATGTCTTAGTCAGTCTCGTCGTCTACCCGAGCTCAGGCGGTGGATGCAGTCGCACGCGCAGCACAGCTTGTTCCGCTCGATGTGGTCGCGACACACAGTGGCCAGCTCACAGTGGTTCATTGGCGCGCGTCAGCGGGAAGGTGCAGCAGCACGCTGGCAAAGCAGTCGAGTCGAAGGAAGAGGAAGGAAAGCGGAGGCGGTGTACCTAATGGAGGCATGCAGCACGGACGAGAGGCACGAAGCGCAAGTGGGCGCTTGTTGGCGCGAAGGAAGAAGAGTGAAACGGAAAGTCCGCTCGTAGAAAACCCTCACACCTGAGTGCGGTGCAGAGAGTCGGCGCATCGAGGGTGCGTAAAAAGCGCTTTGCGTGATGGCCAGAGCGAGGAAGAAGCGCGCGAACAGGCGGAATCGACAGAATGCGCGACGAAGCCATATGACCGTCAGTTCCCGCTGCGACGAGCGGTCGCACCGAGGATAGCAGTCAGCGCATGCTGACGATGGCGGTAGGTGGAGCGGGAGGGAGAGCCTCACCGGCCGGTTAACGTGTCCGAGCAAGCGCCAGCTACGACAGCTCAGGCGGGTTAGACGCGAGTCGCTGCACAATCGGGTATACAGTAGTTTCGCAAGGGAGGAACGACATGGTCTGCAGCTGCGGCGAGGGTATACGAGCGGGTGTTCTCCTTCCAGGCCTCCTCTAAGTCCCGGGTTGCTTTCGCGCGGCATGGTTCGTGGTTGAGCAAACAGGAAAGTGCGTTTGGTTGAGCGTGTCTAGTCGAGTGCCTCCTCGAGCGCGCAGCACGCGAAGCAAGCGGCGCCTGTTTGCGGGTGTGTAGATGGCAAACGTGAGCGCGAACCTCGGCGACTCGAGCAAACGGCAGACTCGACGCACAGCAGCAGCACATCGACTTGCAGCAGGTGCCACAGCAGCCGTCGCAGCATCCGTCGTCCTTCTTTTGCTGCATGACCACCATCTGCGGCTGCTGCTGCGGGTAGCCCTGCGGTGGGTAGCCCTGCTTACCAGGAAGTCCGCAGGCGAGGATCGGGGAAAGGCGGCGTGGTTCAGCGAAGGGAGAAGGGGAAGCCGGAAAGAGGTTGAGAGAGAGGGCGCAGCGGAACGACGAAGTCAAGGTCAGCTTTCATGCGCGACCGGGCCTGACAAGACTTTCGGCGTACCATAGGCGGGCCACCGTACTGTGTGTCCAGCGCAACGTAATCAGCACAAAAAGCCAAGGTAAGACGGACGGAGGCAGAGGCAGGACCTCGGGAGAAGGAAGAACGAGCACATACCCCTTGGGGCGGGTAGCCCTGCATGGGCGGCGGCGGGCCGTAGTAGCCACCACCGCCATAGGCCTGTTGCGGCTGCTGAGGGTCTGCGTGCGGCCAAAGAAAAGCGCGAGATCAGCGAGGTCGTCCACCAGCTCGCTGAGAAACGAGGCGGTGCAGCGAGAGTATGAGCGCGGGTGCGATGAGCGGTACGAAGCCGCGCAGCACGTGTCTCGATACGCAGACAAGCAGCAGACGTACACGACATGGAGCAGGACGGTGCGAGCGAAGGAGGAGAAGCGAGAAACCCGAGAACGCGGACATGCGGACGCGCAGGAAAAGGCGGGGGAGCGCCGAGCGGGGTCTGTGCTGCGAATAGACGAGCGGCGCAGAGATCGGCAGAGCACGAGGGGTGCCGCTCCGCTTGAACGGCAAGGAGCGAGATGCGGGCCAAGGGATAGTCCAAGGGGAGGTCCGAGGTGCTCAGCGTGATCTCACTCGTCGCGCAAACATCCGCGCACACGTTCGCAAACGAAGAACCGTCCAATGTTACACACAGCAGATGGTGAGCTCCGGCAATCGCAACACAGCATACGTATCGCCTCCTCTGCGGCCGACAAGGGCGAGTGCGCTCAATCGTCGCGCTGCCTCTTGCGCCGCTCGTCCTCGCCCGTGTCGAGACCGCGCTTCTTCTCGCCCGCGCCCGAACCCGCCTTGGCCGACTCGAGGAACGCGTCGACACCGAAGGGGTCGGCCGTGTCGCGCTCGAACGCGACGGGGCTGCGAGGCGAGGAGAAAGAACGGGGTCAGCTACACGCCGAGCGTATGGAGACGATGCAAACCGGACGCACCCCTCGCGGATCTCGCTCGTGTCTGCGCCCTCGAAGCCGCGGCCCTTGCCCGCGACGCCGAGCCCGAAGCGGTCGTTGCGCATCGCCTTCTCGACCTCCTCGCCGCCAACCTCGTACCCCTCGTCGTCGACGTCGCGCCCGCGCGGCTTGTAGATGGCCGCCGCAGCCGACGAGCCCGAGAAAAGCGGCTTGTCGTACAGATTGTACGCGTCGGCCGAGCCGAACGAGTCCGAGTACTGCTCGCGGTTGAAGAGACGTGCGTCAAGCATCGAGTCCTTCGACATGGTGGGCTTGGCGAGACCGAGCGCAATCTTCTCCGAGATGTCGCGGCCGGTGGCCCTGCACAAGGAAAGCGAGTCAGTCAGGTTCACAGCGGCACAGCGGACGACCGGACGAGCACATCGCCTAGGCGCAAGGCAAGGAGAACGGCCGAAATTAAAGAACGCACTTGGCGAGCATCTTTGCCCTCTGCTCGGTGCCCATGTTGCTCATGCGCATCTCGCGCTCGCGCTCCTTCCTCCTCTCGCGCCGCATCTCGTCGCGCTCCCTCGCCGCTGCGCGCTCCTCCTCCGTCTCGCCGTCCGCGCCTGCGCCCGCGCCCGCGCCCTCTTCGTCGCTCGAGTAGTCGCCCGCGCCGCGCCCCTCGGGCGTCGGCGTGTCGCGCCCCGCGCCCGCCGCCTGGCCCTGCTGCCCGCGCGCGATCGCGACCGCCTCCTCGTCCTCGCTGTCGTCGTCGCTGCCGTACCCGGCAATCGCTGCGCCGACGCTCCCGCCCATCGCCGCGCCCGTGCGCGCCGCCGAGGGCTGGACGACGACGCCGCTGCGCTCCTCGCGCGCGCGCTGCGCAAGGAGGCGCAGGTTCTCCTCCTTGGCGTCCTTCTCCTTCTGCGCGATCTTCTGCTGCATGAGCGCGCGCTGGCGCACTTCTTCGCGCGCGTGTCGGTCGGCGACGTAGAGCGCTTCGGAGAACTGGGCAAAGCGGTCGTTGATGTGGACCTGCGAGACGTCGCGTGTCAACACTTCTGGTGTGGGATATCCTCCCTCGCAGCAACTCTGTCCAAGCGCCAAACATGCGAAAAAGGAGAGACGCACGTCCTGCAGTCCTCGCCCGTCGGCCGCCAACCGCTTGTCGAGCGGGATCGTGTAACCCTTGTTGTTCTTCCAGTTGGACACGCACGGCGGGATCATCCATTCCTTCTGCTCTTGCGCCGTCACCTTGCGCGGCGGCGAGCGAAGAACGGGCGGCGGCGGAGAGGGCGGACCGCGGGGGACCTTCTTGCCCTTGAAGCGGGGCGGCTCGAGCGGGTCCTCGACGACCTCCATCTGTCGCAACGATTGCCGCACCGTCAGCCAAGACCACAAAAGCGGGTTTTCCGAGCGAAGACAAGGATGGAGATGAGCGCAAGCGCACCATCTTGATAATCTTCTGCTTCTCGACACCGCCGTTCTGCGGCGTGTAGCGCATGTACGACACGTCGCCCCCCGTCTGCTGCACGTTCTTGGGCTGCGCGGCCTTGATCTTGCCCTGCACGAGGCGCTCGAGCGCGGCCTTTGTGCGGTCTGCCGTCGCCTGCACCTCGTCCTCCGAGGGGCGCTCCATCGCCATGACATCCTTGGCGATGTCGGTGCGCTGCGCGAGCGGAACGAGGTCCTTGAACGAGGTCTGGACGTGCACGCCGGAGCGCTGGCCCTGCGTTGCTGCGAGGCGGGCACGGCCGAGTCAGCGACGCGCGCGCAGGTATCTCAAACGGTAGTAAAAGGGCGCACCGATGGCGCCGTAATTGACATTGCCGTCGGCGTCTACCTGTAGCGCAAGCGTGTTGCCGGCCGAGGTCTGCGGACAGAGATCAGGAGTGAGTGAGCAATCCTCACCGAAATCAGAGCAGGACGCGGACTGAGACAGCCCTCTCCCCCTCACGACAGAGGCGACTCACCTTTTTGCGGCCTAGCTCGAGCGGGTACTGGGCGACGGGGCATTCTGGGTAGGCGCCTCCATCGCCAAAGTCAGCCTGCGACTTTGGCTTCCAGCCCTTGCGCTGGCCGTAGGGCGGGATCTGCGGGCCCTGGACAGCATGTGCGGTGCTCTGCGGGGCAGCCTGTGCGGGCGCGGGCGCGTCGTGGTCGTCGGGGAGGGTCGAGTGGAGTGGCGCCGGGAGGCTGCGTGACGAGACGCAGGTCAGCGGGACTTGGACGGGTGAGCGGGGTACGCAGAGTGTGTGCTCGCCTGCCAAAGAGTGCGGCCATCCTCGCGTGCGGGTTGGCTCCGGACGGGAAGGACGACGAGCGAGGGGGACGCTCACCCGATGAGAGCACCACCAGTCTCACTCTGCCCAGACAGCTCGAGCAAGTCAGTCGATGGACTGAGCAGGCCACTACAGCTCTCGCAGAGCATTGCACCAGGCTCACACCGCCCGAGTGCGGACTTTCGGGTGTTGTCGCCTTGGCTCGATCGCACCATCTGCCCCACTCGCTCTCGCCGCTCACCTCGTCCTTCCTGCGGGCTAGTGACGGTCGCAGCTCGCTCGAGGCCACTTTTGCCACAGCCCTGCGGAACAGGCGGACCCGACTGTGCGCGCGTCGCCACTTCGCCTTTCCTCGACTCTTGCTCGTACAAACTCGCGTCGACACCCGCCGCCATGCTTCCGCTCGAAGCTTCGACGAACGACTCCGCCGCCGCAAAGCCTGGAGATGGCCACGAGGACAAGCTGAGGCAAACGAGGGCAGAGCGCCGCCTCGTGCGCAAGGTCGATTTCGTCCTCATGCCCGTCCTCCTCTTCAGTGTCGGTCTGCAATACCTCGACAAGGGTTCGTCTTCATTCCCGAAGGTGTCCTGCGACTCATGCAGCTGACGTCTCAAGCCTTGCAGCTGTTCTCGGATCTGCCGCCATCTTTGGCATCATCAAGGATCTGGGACTGTCGACGACTCATGTTGACCCAGAAACGGGCCGCACCGTTACTTCGACTTTGCGCTACTCGACCGCTTCATCTGCCTTCTGTGCGCTTTGTGCGCGTCTCCCTTCCAGCAGCGCGAGCTCACGACCTTCTGCTTTTCCACAGATTGGGGCTACATCGTTGCCGTGCTCCCGTTTGCTCTCGCTCTGCAGCGTCTCCCGGTCTCCAAGGCGCTCAGCTTGTGCATGTGTGTCATCCAGAAGCATTGGCTCGCATCGCCACAAACGCGCGCTGACTGGAGCATCCGCACAGCTTCCTCTGGGGCTTAACCGCCTTGCTCACCATCGTCTGCACGTCCTACGAGGGTCTCGTCGTGCAGCGCGTCTTCCTCGGTGTGCTTGAGGTGCGTGCACGTAAACCATATCGGTCGTGGCGATTATCGGTCGGAGCCGAGAGCCATCTTGCGTTTGCGTCTCGCCTCGCTCGCTTCGGTCCTGACCCTCGCATCGCGAAACTTCAACAGTCTTCCATCTCGCCTGGCTTCGTCATGATCACCTCGCAGTGGTACAAGAAGAGCGAGCAGGCGGCCAGGCTCGGCATCTGGTACTCTGCGACAGGCATCTTTTCGGCCTTCTCGGGCGTGGTATTCTACGGCCTCGGAAGCGCAGACGGGTCCTTCGCGCCCTGGAAGCGCATGTATTGTACGTGCTGCTCGTCCCTGGCCCGTCCTCCGCGTCACGCTCACCGCGCCTCATCTCCGACAGGCTTCGCGGGCGGTCTCACCATCCTCCTCTCGCTCGTCGTCCTCCTCGTCATCCCCGACTCGCCGCGCACGTCCGGCCGGTGGTTCAGCGACGACGAGCGGCAGATCCTAATTCGCCGCGCGAGGGAAAACATGAGCGGCCGCACCGAGCTGAGCGCGTTCGACTGGAGGCAAGCGCGCGAGGCGGTCGTCGACCTCAAGATCTGGGTATTCATGCTCATGGGTGCCGGCATCTAGTGCGTCTCGTCTTGACCTCTGCGCGCAAAACGCACGACTGACCTGTGTATTCTGTACGCAGTGTTTGTCTCCCTCCTGGCTGCTTCCGGTCTCTCGTCAGCATCTTACTGAGCTCCGGTCTGTGCAGGTATGCAACGGTGCAGTCACGGCGTTCTCGTCGCAGATCGTCAAGAGTTTCGGGTACGACTCGCTCACAACGATCGCCATCTCGATGTACGTCCGGTGTCCTTGTTCGCGGCTGCGCTTGTTCTTGGCTGACGCGCACTCTGATGCAGTCCCGGCGGTGTCTTCACCGCCGTCTTTATCTACTTCTTCACCTACCGTGCGTTCCAGCGACTGTCCCGCTCGTCCTGCTCAAACGTAGGACGATCTCTCATCGCCCCTTCCCGGCTGACCGTTTCGCCTGTCGGACAGTCTCGCACAAGTGGACGAACGGATTGACCTACCTCATCCCAATCTCGTGCTTGCCCGTCATGGTCGGCGCGGCCATCATCTGGGGCGCAGACTGGTCCCGGCGCGGCGTACCGCTCTTTGGCAACTACCTGCTTGCCACGTTTGGCTCTCGTGCGGCGTTCTCATCGTGCAGCTCACGTCTCGTGCAACTGGGCTGACATTCCGCCCTTTTCACTGCAGCTTACGTCCTCCTTCTCGCGCTGTCGACCGCCAACGTGGCAGGCGCGACCAAGAAGTCGATTGCGGCGGGCGCGATTTTCGTCGGGTACTGCACGGGCAAGTGAGTACCGATGCCATGCTCTGGCGTGGGCCGAAGAAGCGAGGACGCTAACACCCTTCCCTTCACTCCGCTGCGACAGCATCATCGGGCCGTACGTCCCTTTCCTTCTGCAACTTGCGCATCGGCACAGGGCTTGACACGTTTGCATTTTGCAGGTACACGGTCTTCATTGATGAGCGCTCGGTCAAGTACCGCTCGACCTGGATCGCGCTCTTCGTTTCGCTAGGTGTCGTCTCGAGTGCGTCTCCCTTCCTTCGTCAATTCCCGCCGTTGCTTGAGGTACAGAAGTACGTAGACTCGGCGCATGAGCTGATGATGCGCCGCATCCTCCTTTGCCTTCTTCGTCACCCCTTTGCAGTCCTCTCCCTCTTCCTCCGCTACCTCCTCGCGCGCGAGAACCGCCTCCGCGAAGCCCGCGCCGCCGCCGGCTTGGGCGCAGACAAGGCCGTCAACGAAAAGGCAGACGAGCACGAGGACGGCGACTCGATGTCGGCCGAGGAGCGCGAGCAGGAGCGCGTCGAGCGCGAGGACTTGACCGACTTCGAGAACACGCGCTTCCGGTATACGCTCTGAGCACCACAGGGTGCTAGAGTATCTGGATGGCTTCGACGTGGCCGAACGGGCTTGTCATTACGCCTTGCAGCGGCGAAGGCAGGGTTGGTCCAGGCGAGTATCGGTCGACCGGCTTTTTGGGTTATTTTGGAGTTCCTTGTATTTCGTCCGCATTCAACTGCAGTCACAGCATTGCATTCGCATAGGACTTGGGATGAAAGGCTGCCATCGCGAAAGTCACGTGCGGCGAAGATCGCCTGGTCGCTCGTCGTCGCACGACTCGGCTTCCTTAAATCGGCTCCCTTTGCTCCGCTCACGGTCGCGAGTACACCCGAGTGAGCGACAGTAGCTACACAGCGTGCACTGCCTTGCAACGCCGGCCGCCATGGTCTACACCCCGCTCGACGCTCCTCATCAGTCAACTTATCCCGACTCGCCCTCGCGCCACGGCCAGAGCGGCATCCGAGCTGTTGCTTACGACTCGCACGATGACGGCTATGACAATGCGCCCTTTCTCGGCTCCTCAGGCGTCCGCCCGCCCAGCTTCCACTCGCACGACGAACATCCCTCATCCGCCGCTCAGGGCGCAGGGCTCTATATCGGCGACGACGATGACGCGGCTGGCGAGCTGACGTACGCGACTGGCGGCGCGAGGCGGCTCCCGCGGGCGTACGACTCGACGCGCGAGATGTACGACCCGGACCTCGAGCTGCACCTCGACTCGCACGGGGAGGCGGGAGGCGCCGTCGGACGGTCTCCTGTCCCGCTGTACTCGCAGGCGGGTCTCAGGAGCGCGAGGGACTGGGAGGAGGACGTCAAGGACCCGGGCGAGTTCGAAGAGAGCTTCGAGGCGGGGCGGGGAGGGAACGACGAGGGCGACGGTGACGAGCAGGACGGGCTGCACAGTCCGGCGATGAGCTACCAGGGCGGCTTCGGTGCTCCTCCAACTGTGCGTCATCCATCAGGCTCCCTTGCTTCGGTCGAGACGGCTGACAAGAAGCTCGACGACCCGCAGACGGCCCACCTTCGCCGCAAGAACCTACAGACCCGCCGCGTCAAGCTAACCGACGGTAATCTCGTCATCCCCTGTGCCATCCCCACGCGCCTCCTCGGCTTCCTCCCGCGCAAAGACGGCGACGAGTTCACGCAGACGAGGTATACGGGCGTGACGTGCGGTCCGGACGAGTTCAACGAGCGGCACTACTCGCTCCGTCCGAGCCTGTACGACCGCCAGACTGAGCTCTTTGTCGTCATCACGATGTGCGTCGTCCCGTTCGTACCAAATCATGGAACGGGCCGTTCGGCTGACGTTCCGGGCGTTGCCTGCTGCGTCTGCGCTCACAGGTACAACGAGAACGAAGAGCTGTTCTGCCGCACGCTGCACGGAGTCATGAGTATGTCGCAACCAGTGACAGCTCATTGTGCGTGACTGACAGACTACGTCCCGCAGAGAACATCTCGCAGCTTTGCAAACGCAAGAAGAGCGCGACATGGGGTCCCGACGGGTGGAAGAGTGCGTCCATGTGCGCCTGCTGTTATCGAACATCCCGCTGAACACCCTGACTTGCAGAGGTCGTCGTCTGCATCGTCGCTGACGGACGCAAAGCGATTCACCCGCGAGTGCTCGACTGCCTCGCCGCCCTCGGCGTCTACCAGCCCAACGTCGCGACAAACCAGGTCGACTCGCAGCCTGTCCAGTGCCACGTCTACGAGCACACGACGCAGATGTCGATCGCGCCGGACCTGACGTTCAAGGGGCTCGAAAAGGGGATCGTGCCGTGCCAGATCATGTGCGTCTCGACAATCCGGTTTGACCACTCGCATGCTTGGCTTCGGTAGATGACGGTCTTCTACTCTCTTGCAGGTTTGCGCTCAAGGAGAAGAAGTGCGTCCAGACTCGCGCTACCGCTTCGTCCGCGCGCTCTTCGATAGTGGGCTAATCTGTTTTTCTGCGCCCCAGTGCCAAGAAGATCAACTCGCATCGCTGGGCGCTGCAAGCCTTTGCGCCGCAACTCGACCCGCGAGTCGTCATTCTCATCGACGTCGGGACCAAGCCGGCAGCCAACTCGCTCTACTCGCTATGGAAGACGTTCGACGTAGGTTGTCTCTATCGTGTTTCCGCGACTTCGCATACGCGCGCTAGTCGGAATAATCGGGAGACCGAAACAAGAGGAAGGTGCTAATGCCTCAAAATCGTGTTGCCACACAGATGAACTCGTGTGTCCCGCACGACATACCGCTCTGCCCGGTAAATGTGCTGACAAGCTTGCTACAGCAACGTCGGCGGCGCATGCGGCGAGATTGTCGCGATGAAGGGCAAGTTCTGGCTCAGCCTTCTCAAGTGCGTTCTCTGCTTCCAGTCAACCCCTGTAATTCGGGAGACGCTGATAGTGGCCTCCACTCAGCCCGCTTGTCGCAGCGCAAAACTTCGAGTACAAGATCTCCAGTACGTCACGCAGTTCCGACCTGTCGAAATTCGCGCGGGTTCTCACCGGGTCGCTTCGTACGCAGATATCCTCGACAAGCCGCTCGAGAGCATCTGCGGCTACATTAGCGTACTTCCTGGTGCCTTCTCTGCATGTGCGTGGGCCTCGGCAACTCGCTGCTCGACACGCTGCTCACCTCGTGATCGCTTGCAGACCGCTACATCGCCCTCAAGGTTTGTCATCCGTTCTCGGCCATCGCTAGAGCCTCCATGCTCATGTTGACATGCGCACAGAATGATGAGCTTGGTCACGGTCCACTCGCCAGCTACTTCAAGGGCGAGCACCTTGCGGGTCACGACGCCGACTTGCAGACATCGAACATGTACCTCGCCGTACGTTCACGTTCACATGACATAGTAACACAGGTCATCACAGGCTGAACCTTACCTTCTGCAGGAGGACCGCATCCTCTGCTGGGAGCTGGTCGCCAAGCGCGGCGATGCATGGGTGCTCAAGTACGTCAAGGGCGCCAAGGGCGAGACGGACGTGCCCGACACGATTGCCGAGTTCATCGGTCAGGTTCGTCAGCTCTCGAAAGACACGCGTACTGCTCACGAAACTAACCGCTTCGAGTCGTTAGCGGCGGCGCTGGCTCAACGGCTCGTTCTTCGCGGGCGTTTACGCCCTGCTGCACACCTTCCAGCTCCTCAGCACGTCGCACTCGCGCAAGAAGATCGCATTCCTATTCTTGCAAGCGATCTACAACTTTGTCAACGTCCTTTTCTCCTGGGTCGGCCTTTCGTCGTATTGGATCTTCTTCATGGTGCGCACATTTTCCGTGTTCCGCCGCATCTGCTGTGGATTGACAGCTCGCGCCTTAGGTGCTCACGACCTCGCTTGAGGACCCGACGTTCAAGATCAAGGGTATCGCAGTCGTCAACCGCATTATGCAGTACGCGTACATCGGCGCCGTCATCGCGTCCTTCCTCCTCTCGATGGGCAACCGCGTCAAGGCGGCTCGTTGGAAGTACATGGGTGTTGTGAGCAGAGCCTCGGCGTCCCTTAGCAGGAGCTTGCTCACTCACCCGTCCACAACCGTGCAGATCATCATCTACTCGGTCACGACCGCCTACATGTTCGGCGCTGCGGGCTACTGCGTGTACAAGGCGGTCGAGCAATCGGCCGAGAGTCTCATCATGGCGCAGATTGTCATCTCGCTCGTGTCGACCTACGGCATCTACATCCTCGCGAGTCTCATCGCGCTCGACCCTTGGGTGTGTAGCTCTGCTTGCGCGGCTTCGCGAGACACTCACTCATCTCTTGAGCACCACAGCACATCGTCACGTCGATGGGACAGTACCTGCTCCTTTCGCCTCTCTACATCAACCTTCTCTCGATCTACGCCTTCAGCAACCTGCACGACTTCTCCTGGGGCACGAAGGAGCAGACAAAGTCTGAGATCGACCTTGGCATCACGCGCAAGGTCGGGCAGAACGAGGTCGACATGGCGCTGCCCGCCGACCAGACCGACATTGGTGCGCACACTACCAGCGTCTCCGCTCGTGCCGCTCACTCAGTGTCGCTCTTTGCATGCAGACGTTGTCTACGACCGCTCGCTGCACAACCTCAAGACGCGCCCAATGATCATTCCGCCTGCCCTCAGCGACAAGCAGAAAGAGGAGGCCGTGCGCGACCACTACCAGAGCATCCGCACGAACGTCCTCCTCTCTTGGGTGCTGACAAATGTACGTCGCGCTGTTGCTAGCCTTTCTTGCCCTCAGACCGTGCTTACTCGGCGCAACCCGCAGGCGCTCCTTGTTGCCGTCATCCTCGAGGGCGACTACGCCTCGACGTTCAGCGAAGGCGGCGGGAACGGCAGGACGCAGGTCTGTGCGTGCATGATGATGATTCCAAACACAACTGTACTGTGACTGATGGCTGGCCGCTCGCAGACCTCGTCGTGATTCTCATCGCTGTCGCCATCATGTCCTTCATCCGCTTCATCGGCTCGACGGCGTACGTCATCGACGGGTACGTGCGCGTCGTCGGCGGATGGGTCCAGCGACAGCTCTTCGCGCGCCGTCAGGTCAGCCAGCAAGGTCAGCTGCGCCGTCGCGGCGTTGGGGGCGGCGGGACGGCCAGGAGCGAGGCTGGGACCGAGATCAAGAGCGACAAGGTCGAGGACGACGGCGCGAGCAGTATCGTGGAGCGGGACGGGGCATCGCTTGCGGGAGGGCAGGCGACGACGGCCCGGGCAACGAGCTCGAGCTGGTACCTGCGTGGTTGAGCAGAGGCGGACACTCTTTCTCGTCGGCGCGCCGGGTGCGCAGCCGCTGTGCAGCGCTCTGTAGAACTATTCTCGACTTCGCATATTTCAAAGATTTGCTCTTTCATACGAAACTCCCGGCGTCTCGCTCGGCACGAGGAGGCGGTGCAAGAACTGCGAAAGGGCCGGGCGTCTAGGTATCGACGCTCGGGTCGCACACCGTCGAGTGCACGATGCGCAGCGTCGCTAAGGGCTCGTACTCCGAGCGTCCTCCGAAGTCCGTGCCGAGCCTTTCCCCGTCACTTCGACCTCGTGCCTCCGCCGTCGCTCACCTCGCTCTTTGAAAGCTTGACCTTCACGTGGAGCCGCTCCCTCCGGGGTCGCCTTCCCTCCTCAAAGCACTGTGCCGCGTCTGATCTCGCTTTGCAACATGCCTGGTGAGCCTCTGTCGCCACTGCAAGCGGCGTCGTGATTTCGACCGGACGCAGTGCGCGAGGTCAGCACGCAAGGAACCACCTCGCTGACTTTCCTGAGCTCACCCTCCAGCGCAGCTACCTACAGCACCTCCAGCCAAGCTTCCCAGCACTTACTTCGGTCCTGAAAAAATGGATGCAGGAACAAACGAGCCGCTTTCGGTGAGTCCTCTCGTTTCTCGTCGCCGGGCAGACCGGGGCTGGCTGACGCTTTCGTACCCTCCGCCGCCGTTACAGCCTCCCGCTGCTCGAGCGCAGATGAGTGTAGAGCAGCAGGACGAGGCGGAAGACGAAGCTGCGCGACTGCGAGGCGGCGGATGTTGCGCGTGCGGCGCCGCGTTGGGCGCATGCATAGGCGGCACGATCGGCGGGCTCATCACCCTGCCTATCAAGATCCTGACGTGTGGCATCTGCTGCTGAGTGGCAGAAGATGCCGCCATAGACACTCGAGTTGAATTCCGCGTTCCGGGACCTTCTCACGCAGCACTGTACATCGCATGTTGTACTTTCTTTGCTGTCATACCAGGCTTGCAGCCGTCATTGTGGACTCGCACGATGGCCGCCCTGCGAGTTTACCGTTGCTGCAGGCCGTTCCTCAAATCTCCTGGTGGCATCGTGCGCGACGTTTTCCGACAGGGGTGGGCCTTCCCGCACGGCTTTGAGATTATATACACAACAGTTACCGAGCTTGTCGAGAAAACGGCGATCCCTTTTGGTGCCAGCGTAATCCGCGAGAGCGAAGTAGAAAAACGCGGAACGACTGCTGGCAAATTCTGGCTACCGGCAGCCTCCTCGTCAGACAGCGATTGCCGCTCGACCGTGGAGCAAGAATAGGTAGCTATGCCTAGGGTGCAGTGCCGGACCTTTTGAGCAACGATCAAAATTTGGCGGCACCCTCGCTTACGGCCACCACCTCGCTCATTTATCGCTCCACAGGTTGCACCGCCTCCGCCGGAGGTTTCGCCACTCGGCCTCGCTTCTGTCTTTGCTTCCTGCACCTTTGTGCGCTTCCTTGTATCGCCACTCCACGCTACTTCACCAGAACCGGTCCTGCCCCGCAACGAGCGTCTGCTCAGTCGCCCACCACACGCACCTTCGTCACCTCGCACTCGATCATGGGCAAGCGTGAGTTCGCACGCTCCGCCGTGCTTTTGCGCTCGGAGCAGAGTCGACATCGTGCACTGCGCCGTGTCCAAAGCTTTCAAACCCCGAGATTGGCGCAGCTTATCCTCCTCGAACTTGCAGACCCGAAACCTCCTCCTCAAGCTTACGGTGGCGGGTCGTACCACGGACCTCCGCCACAGGGTATGTACGGACAACCTCAAGGCGTACGTCTCTCTTTCGCCCTGCGTAGGCTCTCTGAAGAAGCAGTCACGCTGATCTGCCTCCGCCTCGTTCGCTTGACGCACTTCATGTCCTCTCGCCTCGTTTCGACTCGCTCTTCCTCTCCAGCAGTACGGTGCCCAGCCGCAAATGGTGGTCGTTCAGCCACAGGAGCGGCGCGATGACGGGCCGGGCTGCTGCGGCATCTGCTGCGGAGTCTGCGCCGGCGTGACCTGCGGAGCGTGCTGCTGCCCGTGTTGGGTCTGCTGAACACGGAACAGGCGGAAGAGCGGACAGAGCGTAGAGGAGGAGACCGCGATTACTGGACCTGTAGCCACTAGGACGGACACTTCTCGGTGCTTGCGACCCGTACATACCCTTGCGTTTCTCCTGCATGTTGCGCATTACATACACGACTAACAGATCATGGGCGAGAGGTGTAGGGATTGCGGACGCCGTTGAAAGGCGCCATTCTCCACGCAAGAGGAAGGCTCGACGCCCTTGTTTCACTCTACATCTACATTGTACAGCGCGCGCCGCAGCACACCTCCATCAACGTCGACACCTTCCGCCTCTCAGCGGCTCCTCACCCAAAGGTGTCCATCGGTGCCGCTCAGCCGAGGAGGTCGAACGCATCCGACGCCGAGATAGCCGTGACCATGTCGCTCTCGAGGAACTTGGCGACATTGATCTGTGCACGCGATACGGATCAAAGGAGCCGTCAGTTGCGCAAAACAAGCGACGGCAAACGATGCCCGATAGGCGCACCTGGTCGTTCAGCCCCTTCCTTCGCCGCGTCTTGAGGACAAAGTCGCGTGCGAGCGCCTGTGCGGGTGCAGGCTCGAGCGGGCGCAGCTGGATCGTCTTGTCAAGCGGGTCGCCTGTGGAAGTCATGCAGCCAAAAGGGTCAGCAAGATGCCCCAGTCTTGGCCCCTCCCTGACTGGACAGAAACACACCAGGGCAAATGGACCAGTGGTCAAACGTCTGCAGGCAGAAGGCCTGGCCGAGGGTGTGGGCTGCAGGCGAGAGACGGTGAGCACTTTGCGAGCAAAGTCGAGCGGAGCGAGAGACGCACTGCGAAGGTCAGTCTCAAAGCCGTTGGCGTCGACGACGGGGATGTAGGCCTGGACGGTGAACAAGGGCGAGCCCGGTTTCGGGATGTCCTTGGTGACGTGTCCTCGCCGCCGCGCGAGGATCTCGTAGATGGCCGGGATGCAGTCTTGCGGCGTCTGGATCTCGACGAAGTAGACGGGCTAGGTGCGAGGCCCCTTCAATGGTCAGCCAAAGACGGCATCGTCCGAATGAACGAGCACAACGCACCTCCTGCAACCGCGGCGTCGCCATGAGAAAGCTCGAGTAGCACACTCGCCGCGCCGTCGGGATGATTTGCCCTCCGCCACGGTAGATCGGCTCCTGTGCGAGATCTGCGCCGAGCAGGCGGAACTTGACGTTCCGTATCGCTGCGAATAGGATGCAAGTGTGAGCGATTACGCAAGCGGATCGAGAGGGAAGCAACGTACGCTCGTCGCACAGCGGTCCCTCGCGGCATCCCCACTGGAAGCCCTGCTTGATCGACTCCTTGACCGAGTACAGCAGCTTCTTGTCGACGTCGCTCGGGAGCGTGTCGTCCATGAGCAGGTTGGGGCCCTGGTCGTCCGGCCCGAACGCCCAGATGCTCCGCGACGCGAGCAGGTCCCAGCCGTACTTCTGCTGGAAGTGCTGGCCGAGCTGCTTCGGCGGGAGGCGGATCGACACGCGCCCGGTCTCGATGTCCTCGGCGATGCCGCGCTCGAGCGGCTCGGCGATCATCGTGATCTTGTTCCTGCAGAAGCGCAACGACGTGAGTCAGCTCGCGCTACGCGTCTTATTGCAATAAACAAGGGAAAACGCACTTCTTGTTGGGCGTGTCGGCGTAGCACTTGAGCGCACTCGTCTCGACGACCGTCTCGCAGAAGCGCACGACCGGGTCCGACACCTTGATCTCAATCTCGGCGAACATGGCGCGGAGGTCGTGCATGGCGCAGTCGAGGTAGAGCTCGCCCGTGCCGATGAGGACGTGCTCGCCCGACTCTTCGACGCGCGTCTCGGCGAGCGGGTACGTCTTGTTGACCTTGCGCAGGCCGTCGAGCATCTTTGGCAGCTCGGACGGCATGAGCGGCTCGACCGAGACCTTGAGGACCGACTGGGTAAAGTGCGCGAGCGGGCGGAAGATGCGCAGCTCGCTCGCGGCGTAGTCGCTCGCGACGAGCGTCGCCGTCTTGGAGATGCTGCCGTCGACGCCCGAGAGGTGGACAAAGTTGCCGGCCGGCATCGCGTCCGTCTCGATTTCGTACCGCGCCTCGCCGACGTAGATGCCGCCAATCTGCTGCACGACGAGGTCCTCCTCGTCGTCGGGCGAGTAGCCCTCGCCGAGAACCTTGACTTCCTGTCCGACCTGCGCCGTGCCGCTCAATACGCGGCCGAACGCGCGGAACTCGCTCGCGTCCGGCGAGGGGTACAGCTTGACGATCTGGATCGCGAGCGGGCCCTCGGGGTCGCACGCGAGGAGCGCCTGCCCGAGCGGCGAGTCGAGCGCGCCCGTGTACGTCGACTCGATCTTGGTGCGCGCCGCCTGCTGCGGGTTGGGCACGTGCTGCGCGATCATGTCGACGAGGCCGGCGGGCGGGCCGAAGAAGTGCGCGAGGACGAGGCGGAGGAGCGGGCGCACGTCCATCTTGAACACGCTCGGCTTGAAGTAGATGCCGAGCTGCTCGAGCGTCGCCTTGAGCTTCTCGGTGTCTTCGCCGAGCACCTGCGAGTACAGCTTGTACAGCGGCTCGAGGATAAAGTGCTCGAACCCGCGCTTGGCGCCCGGCGCAGCCTGGCGCGAGAACTTGCGCGTCTCGGGGTGGTAATAGATGTTGCCCCACAGGCGCGCCGCGAAGGGCTCGAGGTCGATCGGGCCGTACGTGTCGGCGTACATCTTGGCGAACGACTTGAGCGTGAAGCACCACCCCATCTGCGTCGACGCGAACGCAACGTTGCCGCGCTCGGGAGAGACGCGGAGCGCGGGGTCCGGGTCGAGCTCGGAAATGACCGTGTTGACCTCTTCGATCGTCTGGCGCAGCTTGAAGTAGGCGTCGCCGGGCGGGAGTCGCAGCTCGAGGATGAGGCGGTCCACCTTGTTGACGACGACCGTGATCGGCACCTTGTTCTTGACGAGGTGCTGGATCGTCTGCGTCGTCGTGAGCATGACGCCCTCGACCGCGTCGACCACGACGACCGCGCCGTCCGCGACCCGCACACCGGCAGCGATTTCGTCGACAAAGTTGGCGTGGCCGGGCGTGTCGATGAGGTTGACGAGGTACGACTTGCCCTTTGTGCTCGGCAGGACGAGCGACATGGGCGTCGACTTGATCGAGACCTTGCGCGACTGCGAAAGCGTGTGCGTGTCGGTGTAGCGGAGCTGTGCGACGGGGCAGCTCAAGTCAGTCGTGCCGCCTCTTTGTCAATAACAGGTCGCGACTCACAGGCTGGTCGACATCGACGTCGAGCTTGTGCGTCTCGTGCACGAGGAGGTCGACGAGCGACGTCTTGCCGTGATGCAGGTGACCCACAATCGCCACGTTGCGCACCGACTCCGGGTTCGACGCCAAGCCCATCATGAATCTGCACGCGACAAGTGCGCAGGTCAGCACGCTGTGTAGCGCTCGAGGGTAAGGAGGAGAGGACAGACTGGTCATCCCACCGCCGCTCGGGTCCTGTTGCCGCGCCCAGGCGGAACTTGCGCGTCTTGACGGGCTCAATGATGGGCACCGACAACGGCTGTGCGTCCTCTTCCTGCACCATGGTCTCGACATCGGCGCCGTAGACGGCCGACGCGCTCGGGTAGTACGTCTTGTCGTCGTGCAGCACGATCGCGTTCGAGGCGGGAATGTCTGTTCGAGATGAATGCAGTGTCAGCTGCTGTGTACTGTGGTCTCTGGCGGACCCGGGATTGCGGGTGCATGCAGAGCGCCCGTCCTCGACTTGACGAGGAGAGGGGTGCCAGTCGCGCTCGTCAAGCCACAGAAGCACGAGGTACCACGCACCGTCTACCTCCATGCCCTCGAGAGGCTCTGCTGCGTCGTCCTCATCGTACGCGCGGAGTGGGGCGGGCGAGGGCTCCGCCTGCTGCTGTTGCTGCTGGTAGTCGTCCTCGTCCGAGGCGTCCGAGATGTCGTCCTCGGGGCCAATGTAGTTGCCTGTGAGATGCAGTGGTCAGCTTGGCACGGGTCCTGCGGGTCCACGAGCTGCAGAGAGCGCGATCATCTCGCGTGCGGCCTGCAGTTCCGCGACGGCGAGTCGAGGGTGTGGCGGGAAGGTGGGGAAAGCTATGCGACGCACCGTACTCGTCGTAGAGGTCTGCGCCGTCCATGACTGAGCGAGCGTCGGCGGGTGGCAGCGGGCGATGCGGAGGGGGACGAGGGGAAGGAGGTGCGACACCGACGGCGCGCGACGAAGGGCAGGTCTAGCGTGAGCCGTGCAGCTGCAGCAGTCCAGTCACTCGCGGTATTTCTGCTCAGCGGAACACGCGGCGAGGCGGGGCGAGGCAGACCCTGACCTTCGTCCTGCGCCGCATCGCGTCTCGGTCCTCTCGCTCCCTCTCCATGCCCATTCCACCGATTTGACTGGTCTCGAGCTGCTCCTACTAAGCTGTGCTGTCCTCTCGACCGGACCACCGGCGCGCGCACGCCTCCGTTGCCCAGCTGCTTGGCGTTCACTCGCTCCCCGTTCTGCACCTGCTCCTGCTTACGCCCCATGCTCTGAGCTGCTGAACGCCTCTCCCGATGCACCAGGCGACGTTGTCTCAGCTCTGAGCCACCCTGGCCGGCGGGTGTCTGCCCTAAGTTCCACGGTGCCGCGGTGCTGCCGCAGTTTGCCTTTGTTTTGCCCCTCGTTTCGCGAGCAAACCTCCGCTTTTCGGTCAGAAGAGCTCTCTCCTGCTATCAGTCGATCTTTCAACAGCCTCTAAGCAACCGCGCAAGTGCGCTGGATGGCGGGAACGGCGTGCATTGCACGACAGCCGAGGTTTCCTCTTGTTCGACTGGCGAGTCGCCTCTCACATGCCTGACAAACGTGGCAGGTATAGGCTCAGTTATCCCGTGAAGGTCACAGCAGTCCACGTGTTCCGTAGATAAGCAGCTCGGCAGTGCTACAGATGAATTGACCTAAATGCAAGGGGAAAGGAACGGAGCGCGCGTGCAAGAACGACTTTGATGCGCATCCGCGGCCGGCTCATGGCATAGTGGAAAGGCACGGTGGTCGTAACTTCGAGCAGTCGGCAAGCGAGGACGAGTTGTAGCGAGCGGGAACACGAGCGAGCGGCGGTCCGCCTTGTTCGGCATGTCGCACGCCCACAATCACTTCAAGCCAGAGAGTGAGCCGCCCAGCCCTGCTCCGTGGCTCGTACTGACCCCTCTGTCTCGCAGTGCAGACCGCACACGACCTCGGCGTGCTCCTCGTCCGTCCCCTCATCGCTCGTTCGGCCCCGCACGACGATGGACCGAACCCGCGGCACCTCGTCCAGCGGGGCCTTGCCATAGCTCGCTGACACGAGCGCTTGTGCAGGTGGCGATCAAGGCGCACGGGAAGCGCAACCCGGCGACTGGCAAGATCGAGGCGCCGTACGGTGAGGTACGTCGGACGCGTCTCTCGAGGTGCCCTCGCTGCCGGGACGTGGCTGATCATCGCACGTACATGCTGCCTGGAATCTCTTTGACTGTCGCGCGCTCCTGTCCTCGCCGGCCCGTCTCGCCTGTCCACCATCGTCGTTGCATGACGGACTCTCGCAGGTGTTCAAGGCGACAGAGAAGACCCGTACGCTGCCCTCTTTCTCTTGAGGTTATTTAACGTTGCTCACGCGAACCTGTGCTCGCAGTCGAAGCGCTGAATGGCACGCTGCGGTCGGCGAAGCGCCAAAAGAAGGTAGGCATCGCGCCCTCTCCTCTTTTTCGCCCTCTTCCCTTTGATTCAGGCTGAGTCTGCTGCGACGATCGCGCGTGATGCCACTCCAACTGACACCTTCGGTTCTCTGCTTCCCGCCCTGGTCCGTGTCTGGACAGGTCACCTTTGAAGGCGAGCTCCTCATGATGCCCAAGGACAAGGACGTCCTTCTCGTCCTCCTCGACGACGGCTCGGACGCAGAAGCAGAGCGCAAGGTTGAGGAGACGCTGCCTTGAACCATGCGCCGCGCTGTCCCGGACTGCCCGCCGGCAGCGTTGGGAATATCGCTGTGCCGCCGGCACAAACATCTGAATCAGCTTGTACATTCAATTTCCGCGCAAAGCATCATCCAGCATGTTTCGAGTCGAGAAAACCGAGCCAAGAACGTGGAAGGCACGCGGGCTGCAGATCACAAACTGTCTTTTGCGAAGGTGTACAACTGACGAGCGAGAGGCGCGATTCGGACGCGTGCGAATAGAAAAGGCAAGTCAAAGGAGGTGAAACAGGGGAAGGAGTACAACCAGAGACGGGCAGGTGTGCAGAAAGTCGGAAAGCAGGGGACGATGCAGCCTCAAACCACGGGCTTCGCCTCGCCGTCGCTGGCCTTCCGTCCGGCCTCCATCAGCGGGTCCGCCTGGCTTGCCGACGCCGCAGTCGGCGTGTGCGCTGCCGTGCCCGTGCCGCCCTGCGGGTTGTACGTGAACGAGTTGAACGCGAAGGGGTCGGACGATGACGAGTTCGAGAACGGGTCGAGCGCCGTTGGCGACATGTCCCTGCAGCATCGTGCAACTTCCGTTAGTCCTGTGCCACGCGAGAGTCGACGTGAGACGGTCAGAAGAGAGCGGAGACGCACAGCGAGCCGGCAACGTTCTCCCACGAGAAGAACCCGCTTGCACCGCGCCCGACGAGCATCGAGTTGAAGAAGTTGGCGTCGCTCAAAAAGTGGTCGACGTCCTCCAGGCCCGCCGGCGCGGGCCCCGCGCCGCCGATGCCGGCGGAAGACGAGCCAAGGGGCGCGCCGTCAAACATGCTGTTGCCGACGAACCCGCTCGGCGTCTGCACGGCCGAGAGCCCGCCGCTTCCAGATCGGTACTGCGCGAGGGGCGTCGCCGCGTTCGACGACGCCGCAAACGGATTGCTGAAGGGGTTGGCGGACGTTGCGGCAAAGAGAGCGGGCGAGGGCGGGAGTGCGCCGCCGAGAGAGACGTTGGGGAGCGAGGAGGCACCCGCCTCGGTCGAGAGGGTGCTGTCGAAGGCCCCGTCACCGAAATGCTGAGCCGTCGAGCCAGCGGCAGCGAAGGGGCCCAACGCCATCGACGTCGCAACATCCACACCGCCGTGGACCGGGTTCTCGTCCTCGTCACCGCGCGTGCTCGTCCCCCTGCTGCGCCCGCCGCCGTTCTCGAGCGCCTTCCAGCTCGCTCCGAGGGCGCGCACAATGACGTAGCACGTCATGGCGGCGTGCCGCGTGTCGCCCTGCGCAGCCTCCTGGCAGTCCTTCATAAGCTGAAGGAGCTGCTGCTCGAGCTCGTCGGGGTTGACCAGCTGCGCGAAGCGCGAGTTCGATACGCGGACCTTGACGAGGAAGACGGTCGAGTATAGCATGAGGAGGAAATTGACCTGCAAGGGACCCGGCATCAGCGATCGAGCGGTCCTCGTGTGGCTATGAGTACGCACATCCGGGCAGTGCCGGAGCACGCTCAGCTCGGCATAAGCGTGCGCAAGCTCCAACAGGCTCCGTGCAGACGAGATGGTCGACGAGACGCTATCCGGGTCGTCCGAGGCGTCGCCGTTGCGAAGCATGGTGTGCAGTGGAATCGTGTTCAGGAAGAGCTTCGAGGCGTCTGCAATAGGCAACGAAACTCGTCAGTACAGAACCCTCTTGTCGTATCGCCCCAAAGAACAGACGCACAGAAGTAGAAGAGGAGATTGTTGGCGATCGGTTCGCCTGGCATCGGGCACCAACGCGCCTTCCATTCGTCCATGCGCGAATTGAAGAGCTGCGCATGTCCCGGGTCAGTAGTGACCTCGGCGAGTGGAGAGCAGTCTGTGCACCTTCATGACGACTTGGCTCGGCATCTCGTCGCCCGCGCAGCTGAGACCGTACAGCCGGTCGCGGAACGTATCCATGACCTGCCCGATGATAGTCTGCAACTCGACATGCGCAATGACGCCTATTGTATTGGAGTCAATAGCAGTCAGGTCGCTGGACGAGGTGCTGACGCACCGAGGTCGAACGGCAGGCACTGCGGGTGCAACGGGAGAAGAAGCGGCTTGGCCTCCTGGATCTGGTACGGGCGCCCCATGACGGTCGACATGCTGCGTGGGATCGCCATTCATCAGCCGCTTCGTACAAGTGGATGTGGAACCGCAGACGTACTTGCGGTCGATCACGAAGACCATCAGCCACGTCCTCTCGCGATTGAGCGCGTCCCAAGCGTCCTGTTCCGAGACGGCTTCGGGCCCGTCCTTCGGGAGCGTGATCCACGGGTTCGGCTTCGAGGCGTTGCCCGGCTTCGACAGGTGGCGGTCGACAAAGTCGGTAGGACGGAAGAGATTGAGCTCGAGAGCCATGCGAATGCCCTGCGCAGGACAAGATTCGTCAAGTCGGCTCGAACAACATGTACACGCGCACGCACCATGCCGAAGTAGAGCCACGCGCGCTTCGGCCGCTCCTCGCGCCCGGCCGCGGCGCTCTCGCCCGTCGGCGGATACGTCCACACGGTCAGGATGCAGCACGCCTGCACGCTCTCGACCGAGCGCTCGCCGTTGCTGACGCACTCGACGAAGCAGCGGTGCGCCTCCTCGTAGATCTTCTGGTGCAGCGTCGGGTCCGAGTGGAAGCGCGACGCGACGGCGAGGATGACGGTGAAAAGGAAGGGCGACGTCGCGCAAACGAACGGCGCCGTGTGTCGCGCGGGGTCCAGGAGCGGCAGGTGGATATAGGCAAAGTCGAAGAAGATGGTGAAGAGCTCGACGGCGAGTTCGGGCGTCACGATGCCTTTGCTCAGTACGGCAGGCGTCGCACCCGCCGCGTCGCTCTCGATTGCGCCGAGACGCTCCTTGTTGCGTTGCAGGGCGTCCGTCACCGTACTGAGCTTGAATGTCGGGTCGAGGCCGGTGAGCTGCGACCGCCCGTCAATCTGGGCGGCAAGCGAGGCGTCGGCCAGCAAGGCGAGAGACGAGCCCAGGCCGGGCAAGCTGGTCGGCGGACCGGCTGTCGGCGACGGATTTGACGGCGAGACAGAGACGTGGCGGACGGAAGGGAGGGGAAGGTTGGTGGCCGCCTGCGTCGGACTCACACCGAGGGCGAGGTGCGGAATCTGCGCGCTGCCGGGTACGCCGCCGCTATAGCTCGCGGTCGACACCGACAGAGGCGAAATGGCGAGCGGGTTGCTGAGCGTGGGCGAAGTCGTATAGGTCGGACCCGTCGCGACGGAACCGTGCCGAGCGCGTTTCACCTTCCTGCTCGACGCCGGAAGGTCCTGCGTTCCGTCGGAGCCAGGCGAAGGAGACTTGCCGTCGCCCATTCCGTCGACGAACCCGAGCGAATGCCCGCGAGCGACACTCGAAGCGCGTCGGCCAGTGTCATCGGCCGACTCGCTGCCATTGGCACCGATTCCGTCTGCGAGAGAGGCCTGCAGTTGCGACAGCGCGGCAGGGTCGGGCTTTTCACCCGATCCAATCGAGTCGAGCACGGCAGAGAGGCTCTTCTCCACCTGGCGGAACTTGTCGACGAGGGTCGCTTCGTTCTTCTGGCTGCTGCTGCACGGGGGGACGGTTCAGTCTCACGGGTACGCGCAGAGCGGGAGAATTGACCCAACCGAGATGGACGCTTGCCCCGTTTGCTCTCGACGAAAACGCACTCGTGGTTGCCAGCGCGGCAGCTGCGATTGAGAATGAGACGTTAGCACGACGTTCCGTACCGGAACTGCGAAAACGACGGCGTGCGTACCGCTTGCAAGGCGGCTCCTCTGCGCCATCGCAGCGTGTCTGATGGAAGCAAGGAGCGTCAGCACCAAGGCTTTGAGGCAAGGCCGGGAGGGCATTGCTCGGGATGCAGACGAGCAGGACGTTCGCGTCAGTCGACACGAAACGAGCGAGCGAGAAACTCGCTCGCCGGCATTGCCATCGTCTCGCTTGACGCGCCTGTCGAAGCACACTTGCGTGACAGACATCCTGTCCGCTCAGAAGTTTCCCCCACCTGCATACCATCACGCGCTCGGCAATCGCAACACTTCCAGCAGGCGCGAGACAGCGCAGAGGAGCGCAAGCAGCACGGGCCGTACCTTGAGCCTCCTGCACGCGAGGCAGGCGCGACTGGTCCGCTCGCCGCCGTTCGACGTCTCGATGCGGATCCCACCCTTGTGGGCGTTGACGAGGGCGTTGCCCTGGAGGAGCTTGCCGTCGGGCCCGTAGACGGGCGGCAAGGCAGACGAGCTGGGCCCTGCTGTGCCCGACGACGACGTGCTGGTCGCGCGAGGAGGTGGGGCGGCTTGCGGTCCTCGGCCAGCGCCTCCTGCGGCAGTCGACGAGCGACGAGCGGGTGGGCCGTCGTCGATGGGGATGTCTGCGGCCATGGCTGGTGCTCGCGACGCTCGACACGGGTTTTCGAGACTCTGTGTATGCTGGCCTGGACGAGAATAGCGGGGGCGCCGTGAGGGGGAGCGAGGAGCGAAAGGCGGAGCCCGGCTCGGAGAGAAGGCCGAAGCACGCGCATGTCTCGGGCCCTGCGCACCTGACCTCATCCTCAAATTGCAGTCTAGACCTCGACTAGGTAGCAAATGTATCCGCGAACACCAAATGCTCTACAGCTGTCGAATGCTGAGGAGGAAGAGACACGCCCTCCTCTGCAGTCCGGCTCGAATGCTTTCTTGCTGCTGCGTGGCCTGTGGCTGTACTTAGGAGGGACGGATGCGCGGGAATGCGAGAAGAAGGACGTGCACCTTCCCCTCGCGCTACGGTACCTGTCGTTCGTGCAGACTACCTTGCTGCCAATGCCTCGGCGGCTGCGCTACCCGAAGCTGTCGATTCCGCCAGTCCTGCTGGCTGCGATCGCAACGCCTCGTCAGCACAGAAGCGACCAACGACAGCCGGACGATGCTCGCCGGTTCGGGCAGGTCGGCTCGCCATCCCGCTCGTCTTGTCGCCCGTCAGCGCATTCGACTTGCCTGTCCAGTCTACATGCTGGCCGCCTAGCTGAGCATCTTCCCAGGCTGGAGTGACCGCACTCAGCGCTCCCAACACTGCATTATCGCTTCGCGGGGCAGGCTCACCCAGATGGCCTCTGCCGCGACAGGCAGCTCGCGGTCGCGTGCCTGAGAGAAACGCGGATCCGTGCTGCAGAGGCCATGCTCGCGTGCACGACGGAACCCAATCCCGCCCTCGTTCGGCCTGCGCCGCATTGCGTCTCTCAGCTGCGAGCTGCTTCTTTCGTTCGTTCAGCTGCGACCGAATCCTCCTCGTCATTGCAGAGCAGGGCTTGGCTGCTGGAGTCGCTTGCGCGCCGCGAGACGCTGCTCTTCTTTCCTCCCTCTCGTTCGCTCGTTCGCCGCCGCCTTCTTCCACCCTCTGCAGCTGGTTCTGCCCCCCTTCGTCTTTCTTGCACAAACTCTTGCAAACGCCGGTCGTATCCAGCCCACCTCCCTTCCAGCCAGCAGCCGTCATGTACTCGACTCTCCCCCTCGCATTGCTGTGCGCCCTCGTCCTTCCCTCCTCGTCGCTCGTCGCCGCCCTCCCGGCGCCGCTCGACCTCCTCGCCCTGAACGGCTGGCGCACCCTCCCGCCCGGCATGGGCATGTACAACGCGACGGAGCAGCCCGCGAGCCAGCAGCAGCACCACCACGTCGCGCCGCCGCCGCGGCCGAGCGAGTCGGCCAAGGTGCTCGAGGCGCGCGCGCGGAACGTGGTCAAGAACCCCAAGGTCGTCAAGAACCCGAAGAACCCTTACTTTTCGAGCAGCCTTGCGCCTGAGCCGACAACGGCAACCACCAGCACCGCTGCACCCTCGTCTTCGTCTGAGCCCACCTCGACGAGCGAGACTACGAGCGCCG
This sequence comes from Rhodotorula paludigena, assembly GCF_050403205.1. NCBI lineage: Eukaryota > Fungi > Basidiomycota > Microbotryomycetes > Sporidiobolales > Sporidiobolaceae > Rhodotorula > Rhodotorula paludigena. The sequence goes on along the minus strand of NW_027481388.1, from coordinate 44,469 downwards.
CACAGCCATCTTCGACGGGACACGTCTACACCGGCGGGTTCGCGACATATTACTGGGTACGTGCGGATCGTGTGTCAAGCAGAAAGACGACGTCGGGCCTTTGTCGGCTGCAGCATTACACGCGCCATCATGCTTACTGAGCCTTTTCTCGCGACCCACAGCAAAACGGCAACCCGGGCAACTGCGGTGCTTACAAGCAGGGTGCGTCTCTCGCGCCTGATCCGCCGAACCGCGCGCGCGATAGAAGCTGACCTTCTGCTTGAAACCACCCGCAGACTCGGACTTCATCGTCGCGCTCCCGACCCGGACGTACGACAACGGCGCGCACTGCTGGAAGAATGTGCGCGTGACGCGCGTGTCGGACGGTGCGAGCGTAGTGGCCATGGTCGCCGACTCGGTGCGCTTGTCTCCTTGAAGCTCTGCATGCAAGAGTCGGACTGTGCTGATGCTTACCTGTCTTGTTCATTCCGTGCAGTGCCCTTCGTGTGTCAACGACGCGAGCATCGATATGAGCTACGCTGCGTTCACCAAGATTGCGACAGAGGAAGAGGGGATGGTACGTCCAGCTTCGTCAGCCCTACCGCCGTTGCAGCCCAGCCCTTGCGCATTCCCATCGTTGCGATGTGGTGCTGACAAGGCTGCATCGTTGCAGGTCGCGGTCACCTGGGAGTTCATCTAGTTCTCACCGCCCGACCTCTTCTCCCTTGTACCCTTTCGCTTTTACTCGTTAGACCTGACTGTAGCCCTAATGCAGCCGTGCGCCCCACACGTGCATCTCAAGGAGAGCGGCTGTGTGTTGCATCCCGCTGCAGAGACGTCCATGGCAGATGCCGTCTCGCGAGAAGAGCGGCGTTTCGGGCAGGCCGGGCAGGCCGGGCAGCGTCCGCCGGCGCCATAATGGAAAGCGAGTCAAACAGTTTACAGCTCTCGGTATGGCTAGCGGTTGGAGCGCCCAGCAGTCGGCATGACTGAGCGTCGGACGTGCGAGCCGTTCGAGCGAGTCGGGCAGAGCATCCAGGGCACGCAGGATCAGCAGAATACCCTTGAGCGCTAACGGACGCCTTGATCGCAGTCTGTCTGTACTGTTCCAGAGCCAGCGGCGGCAGTAGAAGCGACAGAGACGAGCAGGGCGGTGTGGCAAAACGAGCGAGGTGGCGTAAACAGTTGCGTCTCCCAAAGCGCAGACTACAAAGCTCGCGTAAGTGCGAACGACCCTACATCGACGTTCATGCGTCTAGCAGAGCGCGCGCGGCGTCAGGGGAGGCCAGCGGAGGCGGGTGGCGGATGCTGCGGAGCGAATCGAGGGGAAGCAGATAGTGGCAACGAGCGACGCGAGCGGCAGGAGAGCCGCCGGAGACTGTCTGGGGCAGCGAGCGACGTCCTGTGGCAAATCGGGCGTCGGGACAGCCGACGGGAAGGTCGCCGGAGCGGGAGGTCGAGACCACCGAAGGGTTGGGGCGAACGGCGAGGAGCGGGTGAGCGACGGCGAGCGTCGGTTTTCGCCCTTCTCTCGCCACCGGTCCCTTCTTCTCCCTCCTACGCTCTTCTCGAGGTCTTGACTGCCCTTGGACCACCCGCTCCCCCCTCCCTCTCGCCACGTCCACCCGCCCGCGAGAACTTGTCTTCACCCTTCCCAACACCCTCCGCTGCACCGCCATGAGCGCTGCCGCCCCTTCCGTCGCCTCCAAGGCCCTCGCGGCGTCGCTCCCGCACGCCGTCGGTGCCGAGGCTTCCACCACGGCCACGGACAAGCCGCCGCGCGCGCCCCTGCGCATGCGGCACCCGGACATGACCCAGGTCGACGACTCGTCGAGCGACTCTGAGCGCGGCGAGTCCGACTCGGAGGGCGAGACGACTGCTGTCGACGATGGCTCGTACCAGGACGACAACTTTGTCCGCAAGGTCCTGGCGAAGGAGCGCCCTCTCCCGCCCATCACCTGGCGCACGCTTCCGAGCAACATCAACGTCATTTCGACGCTCGCCCTCACCGTCGTGCCGGCGTTGGCTATCTACGGTGCCCTTACGACGCCGCTCAAGTGGCAGACCGCCCTGTGGAGCGTGATTTACTACTTCTTTACCGGCCTCGGTGCGTTCGGCCTCCGTTTCCCGCCCCATTTCTTCGCTTTTTTCGTCCCTGAGGCCCCCAGGACGTTACTGGATAAGCATGGGACGATGTACTGACTTCTGGGGCGTCTATAGGTATAACGGCTGGGTATCACAGGTTGTGGGCGCATCGCGCGTACACCGCTTCGCTCCCATTGCAGTATTTCCTCGCCCTCGGCGGTTCTGGCGCGGTTGAGGGGTCCATCAAGTGGTGGAGCCGCGGCCACCGCGCGCACCACCGCTACACCGACACGGAGCTCGACCCGTACTCGGCGCAGAAGGGCTTCTGGTGGTCGCACATCGGCTGGATGGTCGTCAAGCCCCGTCGCAAGCCTGGTGTCGCCGACGTCTCGGACCTCTCGGTCAACCCCGTCGTTAAGTGGCAGCACCGCTGGTACCTGCCCCTCATCGTCGGCATGGGCTTCGTCTTCCCCTGCGTCGTCGCCGGCCTCTTCTGGGGTGACTTCCGCGGCGGCTTCTTCTTCGCCGGCGCTGCGCGTCTGCTCTTCGTCCACCACGTACGTCGAATCTGAGGCTTTCCAGCCGAGCATCGACGACTGACACCGTCTCTGTCCGCAGTCGACCTTTTGCGTCAACTCGCTCGCCCACTGGCTCGGCGAGACGCCGTTTGACGACAAGCACTCTCCTCGTGACCACTGGGTGACGGCGCTCGTCACCGTCGGCGAGGGCTACCACAACTTCGTACGTCTCGGCCGTTCGCGTTCGAAGAGCTCCGTTCCTGCGCTTAGTCGTCCCAGACGCCACAAAGCTGACCTGTATCATTCTTTACAGCACCACGAGTTCCCCCAGGACTACCGCAACGCTATCCGCACCTTCCAGTGTAAGTTTCACGGTTCCCTGCGTTCCGCGGCTCTCGCGACTCGTGCTGACACGCCATCTACCCGTAGACGACCCGACCAAGTGGTTCATCTACACCATGTACCTCTGCGGTCTCGCCTCGCAGCTCAAGACCTTCCGTACGCCGCTGTTCCCTCCTCTTCCGCTCCGACCTTCGTCTGACGTCCTCCGCGCACAGCCGACAACGAGATCCGTCGCGGTCAGTACGCGATGCAGCTCAAGGCTATCTCGAAGCAGGCCGACGAGATCAAGTGGCCCAAGTCGTCGAACCACCTCCCGGTTCTTACCTGGGACGAGTGTACGTGCTGTCTTCAGCTGCTTCTCGCTCGACCACCGCTGATTTGTCGCCCGCCCACAGTCCAGGAGGCGTGCAAGACTCGCCAGCTCATGGTCGTCTCGGGCTTCATCCACGACGTTTCGACCTTCATCGACGAGCACCCCGGTGGCCGTGCGCTCATCAAGACGCGCCTCGGCCGCGATGCGACCAACGCTTTCTATGGCGGCTACTAGTGCGTCCACTGCTTCTCAGCATTATCTCGGCAGACCTTGACACGCTTTTCTCGTTCGCAGCGACCACTCGAACGGCGCGGCCAACCTTCTTGCGCAGTACCGTGTCGGCGTCATCGAGGGTGGTTACGAGGTCGAGCACCTCAAGCGCTTCTCGGACGTCATCGAGTCGCTCAAGGAGAGCGGCGCGGACGGTGTTGCCGGCAAGAGTGCCGACCTCCAGTCTGGCCCGGTTCGCGTTTCGGTCATCAAGGGTGACCCGGCGCTCAAGTCGGCGCCGCTGGACAATCTCTCGAACGCGCCGACGTTCAAGGTCAACCGTCTCACTGGCGGTCTCGGCCACGCGCTCAACCCGGTCGCATAGATGTCCGCTCGTCGCTCCTGGTTGTGTGCCTGCCTCCCTTCCGCTTTGTTCGTCGTTCCGTGTGGTCCCGTCGTCATCACTCTTCGCACCTGCATCTTAGTTCCCACCCTCACGAATTCCCCGTTGTCCGGTCCCGCTCGTCTTTACATCCTTGACCCTTCGTCTGCACCCCCTTCCTTCTTTGTAGCCTTACCCTCCCTCACACACCTCGTCGGGCTTCTCAGTCCCTTTGGTCGCTCTCTGTGCTCGGCCGGACGTTGGAATCAGGTCATGTTTAGATGTGTGTTCTCTCGCGCATGAGACTTGAGTCGCCCCGCTTGTCGACGCAGTGACTTTGCACTCCCGTTTCGGCATCTTCCCGCCGCTCCGGCTCGCTCAACTGAGCGTTGCGGCTCTTCTGCAATGGTGTGCGTCATCTCGGCGGGCTCTGCGGATTTGCGAGTGGCCGTCTCGCCAACTTCGCTCTCATCAGGCGGCATTTCGGCAGGTTCTGCCGAGCGGCGAGCAGCTGTCTCGCCAACCTCGCTGTCATCAGTCGCAGACGAGTCGCAGAGGTTTCGCTTCCCCTTGTCAGACAACATGCGCGCCGGTTGGCAGCCTCAGGTAGGAGCAGGCTTTCTCGCATCGAGGCTGTGGGCGGGAGCGACGCCCACAGGCGGCCGTCTCCCTTCCTCTTCCTCGCTCCGTCCAGCGCTTGCGCACAATGCAGGGACTCAGGCGAGCCAGACGGGGGCAGGACGTCCCGCGGGCGCAGTAGACCCGGCGCGCTCTGCAACAGGTACCAATTTGCGACGCTTGGAGAATCAACAACGGGGGCTTCCTTGAAAGATGGGATGGTTGGCAGTAGCCCCTGGTCGGAAGCAGAAAGCGTGCAGACTCTGCAGACCCTTAGGCCCTGTTTAGTTGCCCTCTCTTACTTGCCCTCTCGGCGGAGCACCGTCCCAAGCACAAACACGCAAGGATTTGAGGCTCAGACAAATGTGATAATGCAGTATGGGAATCACCTAGTGAGAGCGCTACGACTCATCCCCCTCGACGACACTGACCTGCAACCCTGCTCAGCCATTGGCGGCGCGAGGCAACGAGGAGTAGGCGACGAAACCGCGGCAACCCAGTTCAAACTTGCCAAAGCCGGGATCAGGCACTTTGGGGTCCTTGGGCTCAACCGAGCTGTCGCACCACGCGTACGGAGCAGCAAGGAGCGGGGCGGGTGTCGTCGCATGATGCAGCGCCGTGTTGTAGACGCTAGAAGGCCCGATGATGTTGCTGCTCAGCACAGGTGCGCTCTGGTTGCACGCGAACACAAGGAGATGGGCGTGGAGGTACGGGTCATGGTGGAGGATGCCGCCAACGGGCGACTTGTAGTGCTCCGGCATGCCGCACAGCTGCCATTCGAGCACGGATTCAGTCAAGTAGCCCTGCAGACAAAGAGGAGATCAGTTGTGAGCATTCTCCAAGGTGAGGGGTCCTCGCACGAGCTTGCGCATGTGCTTCTGCACCGTAGGGCCGGTGACAAGACGGCAGTCCAGCATGTTGCGGCTCTGCAGGAAGTCGCAAGCAAGCTCAACCGGACTGCACAAGAAGGAAGGGTCAGAGGTGACATCTGATGCGCTAGCGATTATCTCCAGTACGACGTACCCTGGCCAAACGCGTTGACAACCACGCGCTTGGCTGTGAAGAAGCGTCAAACCCGGTACGTTGGCAATGCAGAGGATGAACGCACCCTCCCTCTTGCGCTGTGCTTGCGAGATCTTCGGCGCGGGCTTCTCGGCGGCACGCTTCTCGATGAGGCCAGCAAGCTTCTTGCAGTGCTTGCGTGCCGCCTCAATATTGCCGTCAGGGATCCGCATGCCGCCTGCCTTTTGCTCAAGCCTCTGGTAGCACGGCAGGCACGCGCCGAGACCGCCAAAACGCTCGAGGCTTTGCCGCTGTAGGAGCGACGGGAGCGGAGTCAGCGTAGGCAACTTCGGTGCGGCACGGAATGTGTGACTCACGTTGCCGTCTCCTACGCTGTTGTACGCGCGGCTGCAGAACGTGCAGTCTGGCGAGTCGCCCAGCTTGCCGCCCTGCGCGAGGATGCGCGTGCAGCCTTTGCGGACAGTTGCAGAGGCGTGGGTGAGCTGTCACTTGCAGTGCAACTCAGTAAGGCACCTCGCACACTGGCGGGAGAAGGCAACACACGTGCTGCGGGCACCCGGGCGTTGGGCATGGCGGAAGATCCGGGCGCTCGTCGGTGCCGTGGTCGTCGTAGTACTGCAGGTGGACAGCGCAGCGCAGACGGCTGTCGGCGTATGAGAAACCCTGAAATAGCCCGTCAGCAAAGTGCACGTATGAAGCGAGCAAGCACAGACGCACCGACTTGAAGCAGTCCTCAATCTTGCATTCAAAGGTGAGCTCGGGCGGCGGCAAGACGCCCTTCGCCTCAAGATGCCCCTGGCACCTCGCGCAGATGCAGCGTGCCTGCTCCTCTGCGTCCGTGTCGGGCTCGTGGTGCATCTCGTACGAGCGCGTGAACCGCATGCGGCTCTGGTCAGCCTGCGTCTCGACCTTGCAGAAGCAGTGGTAGCAGTAGTCGAGCGCGGACGTCCACTCGAACCCGTTGCGCTTGTAGACGCTGTTGCAGCGCAGACAGCGAACAACCTTGTTCTTGATGACCCACCGCCTCGAGGAAGTCTATCGGGACGTAAACAGGGTCAGGAGAGAGCTGAAGCGATATGTTGCAGCTGAACCAGCGCACCTTCTCGCAGATCATGCATGGGCCGCCAACCGCTGTGTCCCAGAAGTTACTGGCGGTGAAGGACAAGATGCCGAGCGAGGCGTTGTGGCGGAGCTTGCGAGAAGACGCGGTCGAATAGGGCAGAAGGTTGTCGGCTGCGGCGTTGAGGGCGTCCAAACGCTCGTCGACCAGCGGGTGCTTGCCAAGCTCTTTCCGAGTAGCTGCACAGAAGCACATCAGTACACGCGCTGCGACTACTGCGCTCAAGTTGCCAGCGGGAGAAACGTACTTGCAGGTGCGCCAGGGACTGCAGGAGCGTGCGTCAATCATCAGGCGTGTAGACAAGACGCAAACAGGTACGTACCGCTGCCCACAAAAAACCGCGAGACATTCTCGTCGCCGTTCACCCACCCAGACGACGCCTGGAGGATCCGCCGGTGAACATACGCGCTTAATGCACCCGCCGCAACCGACATGACAGCATTGGCGCTTGCCTCAACGGCGCTGTTGACATTGTGCGCAAGCAACGCCAGACGTGCGATCGCAAGAAGGGGTGCGGCACTCGCCGCGGCCGCGTCGGCACCAAGCTCTTGCTCGACGCGCAAGCACAGCTGTTTTGCCGCCACAACGATGGCAGGCGCTCCTGTGAGCGTGTGCGCGGTCGAGTCAGGCTCTTCGGCGCGGATGAGGAGGACGCGTCCGTCATTGATGAGCTGCTTGGCCGCCCATGCAAGCGAGGGGAGGTGCGGCATGGACGGTCTGTACAGCACGAGAGACTGGTATGTGCGCTCCTGTAGCCCCTCAATCGCGCTCTCGACCGAGTAGGCGGGCGTGGCCGACAAGGCCGACTGCCAGACATGAAGCGGCTTCGTTTCCGTGCCGACGGCAAGTGCAACGTCGAGCAGCGCCTCGAGCTCCGATGCCGCGAGCGGGTACCCCCCGGCGGTAAGAACCAGCGCAGCGTGTTGCCGCGCGCGCGACGCCGCATCCGCGATCTGCTCAACCGTCGCCTCGACCTCGTCGGACCAGAGCCGCCACACAACGAGGACGCGCGCGCCCGGGCTACGCGACGGCCAGCCGGTGCTGACGTCTGTGACCAGCGGCGCAGCTGAGCGTGCGCGCTTGGCGGGCCGAGGAGACGACACGATTTCCGCCGAGGACGCCGGCAATGCGCTGCAAGTGCGCTTGCCCAGGTGCGGCGCCGGGCAGGGCTGGCAGGGAGCGGAGGCGCACTCCCCGCTTGCGACACGCGGCGGGGCATGCGGGACGGCTGAGGTTGTCGCGGTGCTGGTGGATGCGGCATGCGCAGGGTTGTCAGCAGGTCCTTGTCCTGCCCAATGGCGCTTGTTGGCTCACGCATAGTCTCGACCAAGTCGTCCAGAGCGGCGAACCACAGCGCGCCACGCAGCGAGTCGAGCGCCTCGAGCGCGACGTTGACCTTCTCGACGAGTGCCCGCCGCCCGGCGCACGCCGCAAACAAAGAGGTCGCCAACGGGAGCCGACACGCTGTCAAGGCCAATGAGGAGCTGCATGAGCTGCTTGACGTGCGTTGCAAGGCTGTGCGTCGGCGACTGTGCATGCTGCCGAGTTGCATTTCCGGGACAAACCTTCTGGCGAGGCTGGCCCAACAAACGCTTGAAGTTGCGCAGGCAAAGCAAGCGCGGCAACTTGGCGGGCAACGGGGACCGCGGTGCTACCAACATGCAACTGGAGCGGACATGAACACCCCCGGTTTAGATGCTCACAACAAACAATCCAGCCGTTGTCTAGCTCCTCCGCCAAGGTTACCTATGCAAGCGCAAGTTGTCTCCTCCTCAGGCAAGCTTCAAACTGCAAAGCAAGGCGCGGGTTGCTGGAGTGAAACCGCAGAGAACCAACACCTTGTCACTCTCAGAAAACGGCACGACCTGATGCGAGAACGAACGTGCACTGACGAGAGATCGAGATCGAGGAACTACCCAGAAGAGAGACGAAAGCGAAGGGGAAAACGGCGAGAGACGGGGGCGAAAGGGGCGCATGCGCCGAAGGTCTAGACACGACGATGCGAATGCGCTTACTGGCGCTCCTTGACCAGGACACGCGCAGTGTTGAAGGGCTCGATGAAGATGTCGCTGCAGTACAAAGAGTCAGCGAGGTTGGGAATGCGTCAGAGACTGCGAGAGCGTACTCGGCCGGGTGACGGTAGAGGGGCTGCTTGAGGCGCTTCTGGTCGAGGTGGTGGGCTGCAGGTGCGTGCGTGGTCAGCCATCAATCCGGAAGCAAAGCTCGGGCGCGAAACACACCGATGAAGCCGATCGAGCGACCGAGAACGAAGAGACCGTTGAGCGTGCCGATCTTCATGTATTCGGCAGCCTCCTCGGTGGTGAAGGCACCCGAGTTCTTGAGGAGGTCGACGAAGCAGACAGCGATGCAACTGTGAGAGTCGGGAGGGAAGAGAGGGGAGAAAGGGGTCCGAGGCGGGTCAGCCCGTGATCAAACGGCGTTAACGGGCACAGAACAACACACCCGTCGACTGTTTGGGTTTCCGTGCAGGCAGCGTAACACGTGTGGAGAGAGGAAAGCAGTCGGAGGTGTCAGGGTGGACGGGAGGGCGCGGGAAGCGGCGGAGAGGGGCGGGGAGGCAGTACGAGTCCGTCAGCGACCGCGCAAGTCTCGCAGAACGATAAACGGCTGACCGTTCAAGATCAATGTGTCTTTCTTAGCGCTGGTAACGTCCTCGACTGGTAGGAGGCGAAGCGGAAGAAGGAAGAGGAGGAGGAGGGGAAGGAGGAGGGTCGGAGGGCAAAGTCAGCTCCCGATCTCGCCCTCGCATGTTCGTGACGGCTCTGACGCACCCGCAAGCGCGTACTCGAGGAGCTTGGTCGACGGGAAGTGCTTGAAGGCGAACGCCTTGACGAGCTCGACACGCTTGTCCCTACGAGGCGGCAACGAGGAGAGGAGGCGTCAGCACGTCACGCTCTGCACTCACGTCCACAGCACAGCACCGTAGAGCGTGTGGGACAAAGCAGAGGCGGAAAGGACGCACGGGTTGGCCTTGGACTTGATCTTGTGGCCGATACCGGGGATGAGCTTGTTGGCCTTGCGCATCGAGTCGACGAACTGGCGCGGCGTGAGGCCGGCCTCGAACGCGCGCGTGAACTCGGACGCGGCGCCGTCGAGGGCGCCACCGAAGCGGTCACCGATGGTGAGGAGACCGGCGACGAGCGACGAGACGAGGTCCTTGCCGGCACGGGTCGTGATAACGGTCGTCATGGCGCCCGAGACGGCGGGACCGTGGTCGGCCGTGAGCATGAGGACCATCTCGAGGAACTTGGTCGCGTACGACGGGAGGCGGCGCTTGAACCAGAGGAGCGACATGACACCGCCGATGCCGATGTCCTCCTCGAAGACCTTCGAGATGGGCATGCCAGCGTAGAGGAGCTCCTGGCCACGCTCGTCCGAGATGGACGAGATAAAGGCGGCGGGCTTGCGGACCATGCCGAGCTCCTGGGCCCACTTGTAGTCGATGGGGATCTGGGGCGGCGGGACCTCGGCCTTGGGCGAGATGACGCCGTCGGTGACGAGCTTGTCGTACGTCTCCTTGAGGACCTGCGGGAGGTCCTCGAACGTCGGCGGGACGATGAAGCCGGCGGCGCGCATCGCGTTGTTCTTGGCCTCGGCCGTCTCGAGGTCCGAGTTGGCCATCGAGCCGGCGTGGCCGAACTGGACGTCGGTCGCGAACATCTTGGCGCAGGTGCCGATGGCCCACGCGACGATGGGCTTCTTGATCTTGCCCGTCTTGACGGCCTCGATGACGCGGTACTCCTCAATGCCGCCGACCTCGCCGAGAAGGACGAGGAGCTTGCAGTTCGGGTCGGCCTCGTAGCGGAGGAGGTGGTCGATGAAGGTCGTGCCCGGGTAGCGGTCACCGCCGATGGCGATACCCTCGTACGTGCCGTTGGTCGTGTTCGCGAGGATGTTGTTGAGCTCGTTCGACATGCCGCCCGACTTGGAGACGTAGCCGACCGAGCCGGCGCGGTAGAGCTTCGACGCGAGGATGTTGTCGATCATGCCACCCGTGTTGCCGATGCGGAAGCAGCCGGGCTTGATGCCACCGACGGTCGCAGGACCGATGATGATGACCTTCTTCTTCTCGGCGGCGTGGAGGATCTCGCGCGCGTGGCGCTCGGGGACACCCTCAGCGATGAGGGCGATGGCCTTGAGCTGCGGGAACTCGAGGGCCTCGAGGGTCGACTGGTAAACCGAGCGCGACGAGGCAAAGTTGACGACGACGTCCGCGTCCGGGCACTTCTCGACGGCCTCCTTCATCGACGTGAAGACGGGGAGGAGCGTCTCCTTGGTGCCCCAGTAGAACTTCTGGACGTGGTGGCCGCCGAAGGGGTAGACCATGGCGGCGACCGAGGGCGTCTCGCGGCCGCAGGCAAAGTCAAAGTCGAGCATGCCCTGGATGGCGCGCGGCTGAAGACCGTAGACGATCGAGCGCGTCGTCTCGTCAAAGGGGCGGTACCACGGGCGGCCCGACTCGGCAGCGGCGTGGACCTTGTCCTGGAAGTCGACGATGCGGTCCTGCGGCTGCTCGCGCGACTCGGAGGCCGGGAGCTGCTGCGACGCGCGAGTCGGCGAGGGGGGCGAGACGGGCGTGAGGGTGCCGTCGAGCGAGGCGTTGGCCTTGAGGCCGGCAACGGCAGGCTTCGACTTGGAGATGCCGAGACCGAGAGGGACGATCGACGTGATGTGGTCGTCCGGGCCGAAGACCTGGATCTCGACGCCGAGGGTCTCACCGAGGAGGCGCATGGCCTTGAGGCCCTCCTGGTAGTTGGGGCCACCGCGGCGGACGAAGATGCGGACCTTGTGCTCCTGGAGACGGTGCTGGTACTCCTTGAGGGCGGTGATGATGCCCTTGAACGTGGCAGCGACGTTGGTGAAGTTGGCAATGCCACCACCGATGAAGAGGACCTTGCCCTCGGGGTTGGGGGCGCCGCGGGTCATGAGGTCGACTAGAAGTGGGGAAGAGCAGGCCGCATCAGTCTCGCGTTCCTTCCGTCATTTGCATTCGGGAGTCGCGACTCACGGATCGTCTTGGCGTACTCGTAGGTCTGCGTCTGCGTCGGGGCACCCGAGTACTCGCCGTAGTTGGCGAGCTCGTGCGCGAAGCCGTGTGCAGCGATGGCGTCCCTGCGAGACGAGGCAACAGCGATGTCAGTGGGACCGCTACAAGCATCTGCAACCAGGCAGCGCGCCGGAAAGCCAGCGAGAAAGGCACGCACGAGTAGACGACCGAAGCACCACCACCGGCGACCATGGTCCAAACGCGGCCCTCGGCGTTGAGGACGGTGAGCTTGAGCGACGCGCCAGTTGAGCCGTCGAGCTTGGCAATGTAGGCCTCCTCGGGAGTGAGGTCACGGCCGAAGGGAGGCGGCCAGAACATGGGCGGGCCCTTGTCCGCCGAGATCTTGCCGCCAACCGCCGTCGCGGCCGCGAGCGCCGGGTTGGTGACCGAGATGTCGCGAGCGATGGCCCACTTGGGGCCGACGATGAACTCGGCCGTCTGGTCGAGCTTGGCGGCCATGTCGAGGTAGAAGATGTCGGTCTTGCCGGTCTGGGCGTTCTCGACGGCGACGAGCGGGTTGATCTCGAGGTACGCAAAGTGGAGGTCGACGTAGACCGAGTAGAGGCGGATGATGAAGTCGACAAGGGCGTCCTGGCGCTCGGCGCCGGCAACGTGCTGGAGGAGCTGCGCCTTGATCTCCTCGCGGGTGGGGAGCTCACCGCCGACCGGGACGAGGAGCGTGAGCGCCTTGGCGTCGACATCGCCGACGTCGACACCACCCTCGTGGGTGAAGAGGATCACGTCGCCCTCGCGAACCGAGTTGATGCAGATGTAGTACTCGGAGTCGGAAGGGTGAGGGCAGAGGGGCTCGACGATGAAGTTGGTAAGGGTGCCAGTCGTCTTCTCGACCTGTGCGTAGCGTTCGAGGCGTGAGCAACTGTAGAAACCAATGCGGGAAAGCGCAACATACCTGGACCTGCTTGCCTGCGCGGTCCTGGATCCACTTCTTGCCCTGCTCCCACGTCTGGTTGAGCGCGCTGTAGGATTATCGATCAGTACAGGTGTCGCAGAGCGTGACGGAGCAGAGAACGCACAGAAGGCCAGCCTTGCCGCGGCGCTTGATGAGCTGATCGGGCTTGACGACGAGCTTGTCGGTGAAGACCCAGTTGGGGAGAGCGGCGTCGGGGGTGATCTGGTTGGTCTCAGGGTCCCACGAGACCTGCATAGAGGCGGGAGCCGGGCGTCAGCGTGTTGCTGAAGAAAAGCGACAAAGTTGCGAGGTGGGGCCCGAGCGAACGGCGGAAGAAACGCAATTCCTCGACGACTACCTCGATGATCGAGGTCCCGCGTGTACCAGTTGACTCGTGTGTCCTTAAGACGGCATTCGAGCGCCTTCGAAGCGTGATCGAGGCGCGGGTCCAAGATGTTGGCCATCGGGGAGGACTTTCGAGAGATGGCGCGACGGCGGCAACCTCGAGTTCTTTTGACACCTCTAGCGCCTCCAGTCAAGCAAAGCGAGCTGCGAGGCCTTCCTGGCGGGCAACCAGCGCAAAAGGAGGAGCAGAGAGACACGCACCTGGGCGACCTTGACCTCGGTGGACGTGAAGCCCTCACGCGCCTGAGCCTGGCTTCCGGCCGTAGGAGCGCGAGCAAGGTGGTACGCGACGAGCAGCTTGGCGTCAAACTCGCGGATAGGCTGCAGAGTGAGGATCGTGTGAGATTATGGGGCTGATGGGGTAGCCTGGGAAGAAGGGGAGCGCGCCTTGGAGGCCATGATGGAGGGGATGAAGGGTGGAGGGTATCGAGAAAGGGGAGAAAAGAAGGAAGGGCGCGGCGGATAGCTCGCAGAGAGAGTGGGGAGAGGGAGGAAGGAGGGAGAAGTACGACCGCCAGACGCCTCGAGGCCAGCGAGGGGGGAAAGCCGCCCAACACGCTACAACTTGCCAACACCGCCTCGAAGGGACTCCTGAATATGGTCAACACGTGTTTGCAGCCTGCAGCCCCTACATGCCTGCTCCAGGTGCCCGCCAGACGACACACTTGCAGACCCAAGGGTGGGTATATGCACGCGTGTCGAGCGACACCCTCAGCCCATCCATGCCATCCCTCCCACACGTCCCCTGCATCCATGTGCTGTCGCTAGTCGGACTGATTTAAGACGCTGAACGTCGTTGGCCGAACAACGACTGAGAATGAGCGAAGAGGCGGTGCTGCTGGGGAGCGCTCAGGACGTGAGCGGGTCAAGGTGGGTGACTAGTCGCTTTGCTGGGCAGTTGGGCCGCCGCCGAGCCTCAGCGAGGCCAGGAGGGCCTTCTCTAGGCGTAAGGAGGGAGGAAGAGCCGTGTGGCCGACTCGGCGCACTCGTCCCCACCTCTTTCCTGCTTCCTCCGACAGCAGCTTCCTCGATACTCGTCTCGCCGCCGCGTTAGAGCTCAGACTGGCTGCATTGACGCCCTGCAGACGGCCCGTCGCTTACTGCGCCCTTCAAAGCCCCCCGGAACGCTGCTGGCGGGCCCCAGAACCTCGAGCGGGGCCGCTTCTGCCTCGGGAAATTGCCGGACTTTGTCCTCGTCTCGCAACTCGCTTCTGGACGCTCTGGACTCTTGCTTGTGCGTGGCCAGCGGTGTTTGCGACAGCGGGAATAGGTTTTTGCTGCTATACAGGCGCGGCCCGCATGACAACGCCTCCTTTGCGCGACCTTCTCAAGTTGCTGTGCGATCTTTCTTTGCTCTCGTGTTCGCGCGCTATTTCATCGTCGAGACTCTCGTGCAGCTCGGAACCACGAGACGCCATGGATGGGGCGCGTCAGATAGTCTTCCGGCGTGCTGAAGCTGATGTCGGGAAAATGCAGTTCTGTCTGGCCATCCTGTCGGATTCGCGGACGTTGATATGGCGCCTCTCGGCAGTGCGCGTCATTTGTTGCTTGCGCTGGAGACCATGCTGTTCGCAACTTTGGATGAAGCAACGAAGGACTGTGCTCAGGTGTGTCGGATCGACATGAGCCAAGCATGAGCACTCGTCGTTGGCGGCGGATCGTCGCACGTATTTTCCGTGGACTGGAACCAGCAATGTCTCGACTCGTCGAGTTTTCGGTGAGCGCAATGACGGAATAATCGCGCAGTGAAATGCATCGGGCCACAGAAAGCCCTGAGCGCTGGATCGGTCGTCTCAACGAAGTCGCGGAGATACTGCAGAATGACACGAGCGAAATCATCCCAGAAGCTGCCTAAGCTACTAGCTAAGCAAGGTAAAGGTGCACTGGGCGAGGTCATGGCGGGCTGTGATAGCGTGCGAGGCGAATGAGCCCGCTTGCGTCTGGCATCGGTCTTGCTCCCTTCTTCCTCCCTTCCGGCTCTCTTTGCGGGCATCTGCCGCGGTCAAGGCTGCGCAGATGCCTATTTGCGGACTCCCTGCCCTGCAGTGATTGCCTGCACGAAGGCGTTCAGGGTGGCCCGGCCGACACGGCTGGCGCTGGAAGAGCAAGTAGCCTCTTCTCGTGACCTCGCGGCTTCGAAAAAATTTGTAATCACGGCGGAGCCATGCACTGCAGTCCGGGGTATGCGTGACGATATCGGGGGATTAGACGAGAGATCTGTACAGCGATAGAGAGGTTGCCGACTCGGGACTAGACCGTGCCGACTGCGCTATATACACACGCTGGCTAGGCGTGTCACAGCAGCAGCACAGCCAGGGCAGCTGCGCTAAGAAGCAGGTGACCCGGCAGGTTGCTGTCAGGTGCACTATTGAGCGCGCTCGTGCGCTCGCTGGCAGCCGCTGCCGTGCCCTCCGCCATCTGCGATGAGCTGGTAGGCACTCCGCCTGACGCCATGCTTATGATGGTCACGCCCTGCGAAGCCGTCTCGAAGACGGTTGCTGTCCTCCCCCCTCCTTCGTCCGATGCTGACGACGGAGCATCAGCGCGCGTGAGCAGCCCCGTGCTGACCACATCACTCGTCGCGACCGTGCGCGTCGTATCCGGCATAGTCTGCGCCGGCGCGACCGAGTCGTCGCCCGCGGCAGTCGCCGTAGCGGCGGCGCTGGCGAGCGAGGCGGCCACGCGCTGCGAGACGCGCGCTCGCGGCCCTTCGGTCGATGGCGCGGTCGCTAGCTCTGCGAGCTGGTCGATCCCGTCTGTCGCTGCGCGCTTGCCGAGCGGGAGCGGGACGAGCACGCCACGAAAGGCCTGCGAGTCGTCCGGCTGCGCGACGGCGTCGAGCGCTTCTTCATCCTCGTCGCTCAGGCTGCCGACGGGCGGTGCCGGGTCAGGTACAGGGCGAGGCTGCCGCTTCATTCGCGGGCCGCGGAGGATTCGGAAGGGGAGTGGGCGACGGTCGGGCTCGTCGGTCGAGGCGTCACCTGCACCTGCGGGGTGCACGGCGTACAGGCGCGAGTCGGGAAGAGCTGTGCAGTCGACTCATACGTCGTCAGCAGCTGTTTGAGGAGAGCTCGACGAGAGGCGCATACCCGCGTGAGGAGCAGGATGCACGATGTTGTCCTCGCCTGCAGGACGCGCGGCCACTGAGAAGACGAGCGCGTGTAGCGCCGCGAGCAGCAACGCAAGCCATGAGGCGCGCATCGTCGCGGTGTTGGTCTGCTCAAGGACCCGACGCCGGCCCCGGGCGCGCGGTTGCCGATGAACAAGTGGTCCTCGTTCGTTCCTCGTGGGTGGGTGCGTCGAAGCAGGCAGCAGCGCAGGATGACAGCACGGCGAGAGGAAGCAAGCAGAGAAGCGCGCGAATGAAGACGAAAACGAGCGACTTCGCCGTGCGCTAGGCTAGGGCCCGCTGCGAGGCGGACGCGCTAGCGGCTTG
Organism: Rhodotorula paludigena; assembly: GCF_050403205.1. Classification (NCBI taxonomy): domain Eukaryota; kingdom Fungi; phylum Basidiomycota; class Microbotryomycetes; order Sporidiobolales; family Sporidiobolaceae; genus Rhodotorula; species Rhodotorula paludigena. The sequence goes on along the minus strand of NW_027481388.1, from coordinate 28,060 downwards.
CGAGCCGATGAAGAGGGGAGAACGGGGCAACTCGGTAGAGCGCGCATCGCGAGGGTAGCTGACAAGCACTGAGGATAACTAGTGTCCTCTGTGGACAGTGCAGGTCAGCCAAACGGGACAAGACAGCGCAGGAAGCGCAGGAGAAGGGAGCGGAGGACGGGACGAGACGCGGTCGCGTGCCGGCGCGCGGCGCCATGTCCGAGCGAGAGCCCAGCGCAAGCGTTGACTTCCGACTCGCAGCAAGTCTCGCATGCTCACGACGCGCTGCACGCGCCTGAAAGGCGCTGTCTGGAATACCTAAGCAGACTAAGACGAACCGCATGTTCCTGTCCGAAGTTGGTCCGAAGGATAGGTGGCACATCGTGTACATTGTCAGTAGGCGATTTATGGACAGCACTACGTAAGCGATGTCAAGTATGGTACGGGTATTTTCTCAATCGGTTTGTCGCCCTGCCGCAACGAAGAAAGCGGCCGGCACCAAACACCGCCTTCCTCTTTCCCTCATCCTCGCCAACCCATCTCAAGCAAGCACCTCCCTGCACTCCAGCTGCACGCCTTCAAAGCTTACTATCCCTCTTGACACCATCCTCGGCGCCCACCCCGCCGCTCGCCTCGCCCGCCGCCGCGGCGCTCGCGCCAGCGTCATCCGTCGCAGCTCCCGTCGTTGCGGTCGGTGCCGGCGCAAGCGCCTCGGTCGGGCTCGTTGGCGTTGCTGCAGTCGCCTGAGCCGAGGCGGGCGCGGAGGGGATATGCGAGTTGAGCCAGGAGAGGAGGTAGTTGATCTCGATCCACTTCTCGTCGCCCGGCTGCAAGGATGAGTGTGCGCGTCAATTGGGGAACAGACACGACACGTCACACGAAGGTCCGCAGCACGGCAGCTGACTGTGCTGAGAAGCTGATATGTCACTGCAGAAGAGAGAACGAACCTCGTTATGCATTTCGTGCTACATAGCGAATGAGCAAAGTCAGCATTGCTATCGCGGGCAAAGACATCACGTGTGCTTGAGATCGAACGCACGAAAAAGCCCTCAAAGCTCTTGAACGTGACGTCCTTTGCGCCAATCTCATTCTTGACCTTGTCGGCAAACTCGCGACTCGCGTCGCAGTCCGTCACCTGCACAAGCGCGAGCGCTTCATGAATCAGCATGCGAGCGCTCAAGTCGACATTGTCGCGCCGATGTCAGAGAACGGGAGGGCATGACGCGGGATCGAGGCTGACGCACCTTGTCCGCCTCGCCGTGCACGACGAGCAGGGGAAGATCCTTCGGGAAGCGCTTGTACTCCTGCCGCACGAGTCGTTCACCCTAACAAGGCAGAGGTCAGCGCCAGAGTCTCAAAGCTGGAGTGAGAGAGCGCAGCCGAGTGAGCAAGGTGACGCACGCCGAGGAGCATATCGGCGACACCGCGGAAGGTGCCGACCTGCTTGCACAGCGGGTCTTCCGCGTACTCCTTTTGGACGACAGGATCCCGGCATGTGTGCTGTGTGGGAGGTTGGTAGTGAGCGCCGTTCTGGTTCGACTTGTGCGTCGCACGGCTTGTTCGCCGCGATGCCGCACGAGCATGTCATGTCGGAAGCTCACCTCGGGCGTGACGGTAGCTTTGAGTGTGAGCGACCCGCTAAGCTTGCCGAGCAAGCTGCCGGCGCGAACGACAAAGAGGGGAGCGCGCACGGCCTTGCTCTGGCGGAGGAGCGGCGAGCTTGCGATCACACCGCTGAGACGGTCAACAAGGGGCGAGCGGTCGGGGCCGGTGCAGTAGCCGAGGACGAGGCCGCCGCCCATCGAGTGGCCGTAGAGGAAGAACGGGACCGAGGGGTACTGCGCGAGCGCGTGCGAGAGAAAGTGGTCGATGTCGCCGAACTGGTGCGCCCACGAGGTGACGCCTTGCGTGTGCTTGGGCGTGTACGTCGCGGTCCTGCCGAAGCCTGCACGCGCTCGAAGAGTCAGCTCGCGGTCCAGACACTTGACCTCGACGAAGCCTGACATGCGCAAACGGCAGAGACTGACCTCGCTGGTCGTAAGCGAAGACGGCGATTCCCTGCTCGGCATACTTCGGGAAGACGTGATCGTAGCGCTCAATGCGCTCGATGAAGCTGCACGGGCGCAACGAGCGCTCGTGAGTCGGGGCGCGAAGTTGCCGATGTCCGAAGCGAGGGAAGGAGCGGACCCGTGTACAAAGAGAAGGGCGGCGCGCGGTCGCCCAGCGGGGATCCAGCTCTTGGTGAAGAAGCGGTGCTCGCCTGGGCCCGTCAAGTCCTCGGTCGTGCATGTTGGCTGCGCGGCCATCGCGCCTTGTTGTTGTGGTGGGGGAGAACGAGCGCGAGCGGGTCGCAGAGAGCGCAAGTCGGCTTGTTGGCTGGGATACTACTAGTCAGCGTTCCTCTGCGCAAGCTCGACGCGCCTGTCTGGCTCGGATCAAGAATGCGGGAGTGAAGAACGATCGCCGTCATTCCGTTGGTCTCGGTCGGACTGATGAGCCGGCATCCGCCCACCTCGCTTACAGCTGGCCAGGCTAGGACTGCTGCCCTCTTGCACACTCTCTAGGCTGCCTCGACAAACAAGCAGCACGCGGCGGGACCGGACGGCGGCTCGATGCTCGCCTCGCTCTGGCTGCACGCCTTCGCTGTCCTCGCAGCCGCCCACTCGGCTCAGGGAGATCCCCAGACCGTCTTGGCACTTCCACACGAACCGCAGCAACTCGCACCGAAACTCAGGGGTCGTTTCATCCACTTCACCGACCTCCATCCCGACCCCTTCTACCGCACCGGCGCATCCGAGGACGAGGCGTGCCACTTCAAGGCAAAGCGCAAGAAGCACAAGAAGCACAAGAGTCAGAAGGAAAAGAAGGGCAAGAAGAAGCACGGCGGGCGGAAGAGCCAGGGCGGCTTTGACGACGAGGACGCTGCCGGCGGAACGTGGGCTGAGGACGACGTACTCGAGAACGATGACGAGGACGGCGAGGCGGACGCTGCCGACAAGCCGAGGGATGCTGGATACTGGGGGCTGCCGATCAGGTGCGTTCGACACGACATGCGCTTGCTGCTGTCGTAACTGCAGTTCGTCTCGAGCTTCGCTGACTTGTCGTATGCGCGTCGCATTGCAGCGACTGCGACTCGCCGCTCTCACTCATCAATTCGACCTTTGACTGGCTGGAGGAGCACTTCAAGGGCGAGGTCGACTTTGTCGTGTGGACGGGCGACAATGCTCGACATGGTCCGTTCTGCCTCTCTCTCGCCCTCTCTGTTCAGCATATCGACCTCTTTCCCACACGTGCAGACATCGACACTCGACTACCGCGATCTTTGCCCGAGATATTCAACCTGAATCGCTACGTTGTCGACCGTGTGCGCAAGGCGTTTGGCAACAAGGTCCCCGTCGTCGCCAGTATCGGCAACAACGACATCTACCCGCACAACGTCATGTTTGCTGGTCGTACGTGCGCAGCGAATTCTCATGCTATTTCGTGAACTGACTCTCCCGAGCCATCGCAGCGAACAAGGTCACGAGCGAGTTCCTCTCGATCTGGAAGCACCTCATCCCCGAGCACTTCCTTCACACGTTTGCACGTGGCGGCTACTACTCGATCGAAGCGGTCCCGGACGACCTTCTCCTGATCTCTCTCAACAGCCTGTACTTCTACTCGCGCAACTCGGTTGTCGACGGCTGCCCTCCCTTCGATGACGACCTCGCACTCCTCTCATCCTCTTCCCTCGTCTCGCTCAACACGTCCCTCTCGCCCTCTTCTCCAGGCGCAGTCGCCGCCTTCGAGTCGCACCTCTCGTCGCTCCGCCTCGCAGCAGGGCGCGACATCGACCCGGGCACGGAGCAGCTCCTCTGGCTCGAGCAGCAGCTCGTGCTCGCGCGGTCGCGCGGCATGCAGGTCATCCTCACGGGGCATGTGCCGCCGACGAGCGCGAATTGGTACGAGGGGTGCTACAGACGTTATGCCGAGCTGGTTCTCGGTTGGCAGGATACCATCGTTGGGTGCGTTGCGCGACTTCGTCGTCGTCTGACTTCCGATGCACCGGATCGATAGGCTGACTTTGAGCCTTGGCACGTGTGCGCACAGCCAACTCTTCGGACACATGAACGTCGACATGTTTTCGTTTATTCAGGACGCCGACGCCTCTTTCTCCTCTTCCTCGACCCGCTCCCCTTCGCTCGCCCCTCCAGCCTCACACACCTCGAACAATCGCCTCATCTCGCCCTTCTCGTCCTCGCTCGTCGACTCGCTCCACGATCTCTACTCGTCCCTTCCATCGCTCGCCAAGCTGAAAGAGCGCGACTATGCACCCGTGCACGTCAACCCGAGCGTGATTCCGACCTATCTCCCCGGCGTACGCGTATGGGAGTACAACACGACGCGTGAGGCGAAGGGTGCCAGCTTTACACGCTCGAGAGCGGAGCAGGACGACGCCCTCGAGGACGCGGCCGACGAAGAAGGCCGAAGCTGGCTCCGCCGCCTGCTCAGGCGGAAGGGCAAGAAGGGTAAGGAGAAGCGCCCGCCCCGTCCACCGCGGCACTCGAGCCCGCACTCGCCCTCCCGCACCAATACGTTCCTCTCGCCGCTCAGCTACACGCAGTACGTCATTCCGCTGTCGGAGCTCGAGCGTCCCGCTTCGTCCTCCCCGGGGTTCGACAACGACACGCGCCCCGAGCCGCCGAGGTGGGAGATCGAGTACACGACTCTCAGCGCGTCTGAGGCGGCTCGGCGGATTCTCGCCGCCTCCTCCTCCTCCTCCACGTCGTCTTCGTCGAGAAGCGGCGGCGCGCATGACCCCGTCTTCTCGTCGGCGCACCTCCCCGCCTCGCTCCTCGCGGCCCTCCCGAGCCTCCAGGCGGCAGCCGGCAGCCCGGCCCTCCCCGCGCGCAGCTACCACACGCTGCGGCGCCTGCTCAAGCAGCACAACCTCACGCCGTACGACGGCGTCCTGAGCGCCGCCGAGGGGCTCACCGTGCGCGCGTCGGTCCGGCTCGCGCGATGGGTCGTCGGGAAGGACGCGGGAGGAGAGCGCAAGAAGCGTTGGGACGAGTTCCGCGACAGGATGAGCATCGGGAGCGGTGAGCTGTAGAAGACACGTAATTATCGCGGTTCAATTATGCGGTCAACTTTCGACGCATGCTTCGTGCGAGGGGGAAGAAGCAGTTGTCTGCTCGACAGAGACAACAGGGACAGCAAGAGGGTTGTTCAATTTTGAGTAGGATAGGACTTGTCGTTCGGCTGTGCCACTACAGCTCCCTCGAAGCGTGCCACTTCTGCGAGGCGCACGAGGCGAGCCGCGGAGCGGGGTGGTTGGCTGCATCGAACCGCAGGCGCACTCTCGCCTTCTGCTGCGCACCAGAGCCTCGTTTGAGCGCACGCAGTCTTCACACCACGGCTGCCAAGACTCACTCGACGCAAAACCCAGCGAGAGAGCTTGTGGACCCTGCGCAAGTCGCCTCTCGGGTCGGACTGGCCGTCGACCAGATGCAGCCCGCGCGAGGGGCAGAGCAGGTGCGTGCACTCTTCTAGACCGTCTCTAGTCTACGTCTTCGCAGTGGAGCAGGCTGTACAACGAGGCCGCAGTGGCGGACCGTCACCGCCTCTCGAGACTCGGATGCCGAATTGCGCCCGCTCACGGCGTGCGAGGATGTGGGGGGTCCACGGCCTGCACTTTGCACGGTGCCAGGAGCTTTGCACACTTCGCAGCGGCCGTCTTTGAGGCCGCGTAGGCGGAGACGCCATCTCGCCCGCAGCCGCACCACACTGCCGCTGCTTTGACCACGTGGGGCTGACTCTTGCCTCCGTTCGTCCGCCTTGCAGACTAGTGGGGAGGACCAGTCGGCGGCGCTGGCCCCGCCAGTCCCTCCAATGGGCGATGCCGCCTCCCCCGCCGCACTCAGCCGAGCCCTGTCCGACCTCTCCCTCCAGGCATCTTCCAGCCAGTCGTCGTCGACCATGACTGCGCCACCGTCAAACTCTCATCGGGCGAGAGAAGGCTCCCCCACGTCCTCTATCGGCCCGTCTTCCGCCGCCAGCTCCATTTTCGACCGTCCTTCCGTCTCGTCGTCTCGCTCGACCCGCGACAGCACGCTCAGCTCAGTGCCGAGGCCACAGCCGCTGCCGCACCAATCGACTTCGGGCGTGGCGGCCAATGCCATGACGGGCGGGGGTGGTCGCAAAGCCAGTGTCAGCCTGCAGCTGTTCAAGGAGGCGGCACGTTCGGCTGCGGGTGGGAACGACGAGAGCACAGACAGCCGGCGAAGTGCCAGTCGGCACTCGCCGAGCAAGTCACGCCACTCGTCTGGGTCGAACAAGGGCAAGGAGCGCGAGCGGGAACACACCATCGCCCTTCCTGGCGGAGAGGCGTTCCTCACGTTCTCGTCCCCGCTCGCCTCGCCAGATGCCACGATCTTCGCGCCGGTGCCGACGGGTCACGCGAGCACGTCGCGCTCGCGAGCATCGTCGCGTCCCGCTAGCCGCCTCGGACATCATTCGCCGTCCGTCTCGTCGCACCCGTTCAACTCGCCTTCCAAACCCGCCCCCATTCCGCATGCCGCCTCTTCACATTCGCATACCCCGCACCCACCACATCCTCTCTCCTCTTCCGTTCCGCACCACCCTCATCCCTTTCCGAGCGGTCTTTCGACCTCACGTCCAGCAAGCCCTCATCTCACGCCGCAATACTCGCACTACAGTCCTCGCAGCGTCGGGACCAACAGTCCGATCCCAGATCTGCCCGTTTTGGACGGTCGCATCGGTTTGGGCGAGCCGGCACTGCCTCTCCCGACTGCGCCGCTCAGCCTGACGGCGAGTCGGCTCGACGAAAATGCTGTCGTCGAGGAGGAGGACGAGCCCATCGAGGATGACCGCGGCAATGGCGGTGGGAATGCGCACAATGAGCACGACCTACCGCTTACGCAGTCACCGACGGCGGACGAAGCAGAGTCGCTCGCATCGAGCGTCGTCGGCCTCAAGCTGTTGTACTCGCCGCGTCTCTCAATCGACGCGAGTAAGAGCAACACGCCCCATCACTCGCCGCCGATTGAGCGGCGTCGATCGGAGCGGCGTGCTGCTCATGCGGACGAGCGCGCTCCGTCCATTTCGGGCGGTCGTCCTGCCCGCGACGAGCTACCGCCGCCTGTCCCGCAGGCGCCGGTGAGCATTCCCGGCTCGCTCTCGGCGGCTTCCACGGGGCACGTCGGCTTCGCCGAGCGCGACGACCGTCTCTCATCGCGCGCCGTGTCCGAGACGGACCAGAGCGAGTACACGAACGCCGTCAGCTCGAGCGCGAGCGACGTCGAGACGTCGTCGTTCTACTCGGAGGACGAGTACCTCACGGGCGAGGACATGGGCGGCTCGGACGACGAGCACAGCGGGCGCGATGGCGATGAGGGGCCGGCGAGCGCAGAGGAGGAGTACGAGGTCGACGTAGGCGCTCTGCAGGACAAGCTCGAGCAGGGAGGCGGAGGCACCGTCTCGATGCGCCGGACGCAGGGTCGCGCGAGCGACTTCAAGAGCCAGCTCGTCGGAGGTGACGGACGCACAAGCGCGACGGTCCCGCTCGAGCCGTTTCGCCATCAGGTCGGAGGCCACAATCACATCTTCCGTTTCTCGAAGAAGGCTGTCTGCAAAGTGCGTGATCTCCTCCCGCACCCCACCTTTCTCACGCTTACCACGTCGCCTACACAGCCCCTCACGTCTCGAGAGAACCAGTTCTACGAGGCGGTCGAGCAGTCTGGCCCTCGCCTGCTCGGCTTCGTCCCGCAGTACCTTGGCGTCCTCAACGTCACGTATCGGCGTGCGCCCACCGTCACTCCCGCTCCGAATGGCAAGCCTGCCGAGGGCGAGGTGCGGTACGGCTCGCGCCTGTCGCGCCGCCACTCCTCGCCGGTTGGCGACGGCTCCTCGTCGCCTGCGCGCCGCATCTTCCGCCAGAAAAGCGGGCAGGAGAACGAGCGCGGCGAGGAGGTGCCCGAGGTCACGCTGGAGCGCAACCGCCACATCATCCCCGACAGCATGGTGTGGGACGCGGTAAAGGGCTTGCGCAAGTCGACGGGTCGCCGCCGCACCCGCCGGCTCGGCGAGCGGTCCACCGATCCCGAGACGCTCGCAAACGACTCGCCCGGCGGCGGTCTTCTCTCGTCGCCCGGCGGCGGTCTTCTCTCGTCGCCCGACTTTGCGCCTTCGTCGTACTCTATCACGGGCAGCGTAGGCGAGAAGACGCAGCTCGCGCAGCTCCCGTCTTTTCCGGCCCTCGCAGAGTCGCCCTCGACTGGCGCGCCAGTTCCGCCGACGCCGAACTCGACGCCCGTGGACGGAGCCGGTTTCGCGCGCGGTCGTGCTCAGTCGGCCGACCTTTCGACATTCCCGACGGCCTTTGCGCGACGCTTCTCCCCCGTGCGCCCCGACTCACTCGCTCCGCCATCGCCCGTGTCATGGTCGTCCCACCGCGGCACGCCTAGCAATATCGGCGGCACGGGCTCGACCAAGGTCAACACCAAGCTGTGCGAGCAAGTTCTTCGCGAGGTGTTCAGCTCGCCCAAGTTGCGCGAGGGCCGCCGCGGCTGGAAGGAGGGCAAGCGTCGCAAGATGCGCAGCCTTCATAGCAGCGGCGATGTCGCGGCGGCCCTGCGCGGCGGATCGGACGGCGAGGAAATCGAGCGATCGAGGACCGACGAGCGCAGCGACGAGCTCGCGCGGGACCAGCAGCGCGGCGTGTCATCCTCGCCCATTGCCGCGTCGAAACTGGCGAAGCTCGCTGAGCGGCCGCTCCTCCGCGAGACGCAGAGCGCCATTTTTGTTGGCTCATCGTCGCAGCCCGAATTTGAGTCGCACGAGAACGAGCACGAGCACTGCGATGACGACGCGGGTGTCACGGCTGACGTAGACGAAGGCGGCGACTCGCGGCGAGCGTCGTCCGACGCCGGGCGAGTTCGACGGCGCAAGTCGAGTCTCGGCGACGACGGCATGTTCACGATGGACGATGTCGACGAGCAGAGTCAGTCGATTCCGCTTGACGTCGTCGACGAGACGGCGCCTCTCGCGCCGGAACTGCGCAACAACGCCATTGCGCGTCTCGGCTCGCCCTCGTCGCTCGGTCCGGCTTATCCCACGCCTGATCCAGGCTCGCCGGCCCTTGCGCCCACTCCACCGCCTGCTCCGACGCCTTCGCGGCAGGAGCAGTTCATCCTGATGGAGGACTTGACCGGCAACCTGAAAAAGCCGTGCGTGCTCGACCTCAAGATGGGCACGCGCCAGTATGGCATTCTCGCCACTCCCGAAAAGAAGAAGAGCCAGACCAAAAAGTGCTCCAAGACGACGAGTCACGACCTGGGTGTGCGAATCTGCGGCATGCAGGTGTGTCCATTGAGATCCGCTCGCGCTACAGTTACTCACTGCATCGTTGCCTGCAGGTGTATAAGGCGATCGAGGACCGCTACGAGTTCCAGGACAAGTACTTCGGCCGCAAGGTCACGATCGATGCCTTCCCCTCGGTCCTCGCCTCGTTTATCCACGACGGCGAGAAAATCCTCGCCTACCACATCCCGCACATCCTCCGCCAGCTCTACGAGCTGGCCCGAATCGTCTTCAACCTCGAAGGCTTCCGCTTTTACGCCGCGTCGCTCCTCTTCATCTACGACGGCGACCCCGACGTGCAGACCGCGTATCGCCGCAAAGTCATCGAGCAGATGGCTGCGCCTACGCCGCACTCGGCCGATTTGAAGGCGCTGTCGTCGAGCTTGCCGAACCAGCAGTCGCCCTGGGGCGCCTTGTCGAGCCTGAACGGATCGCACGAGCGTTCCGCAAGCCCGCCAAAGCGCCGTGCTCGCGCCATGTCGGTCGGCGACGAAGACGACGAGGAGGACGACGGCTCCGATGAGCGTACACTGCACCCCTCGTCGCATCATCGTCACCACCACTCGCATCACGGCCATAGTTCTTCGCGGCGCTCGAGGCATCACTCGAACCGCCGATCGCGCAGCAGCAAGAAGATGGGCAAACTCGCCGGCGCGGTCACCATCCGCCTCATCGACTTTGCGCACTGCACGACGGGCAAGGATTTCCTCACGCCGGAGGAGGGCGACTCGCTCGGGCTCGAGCCGGGCGACTTCTCGCCCGACGGCAAGGTCGTCGCGCGCTTCCCGCCGACGCACGACAAGCAGCCGGACCGCGGCTTTGCGCTCGGTCTGCGGAGCCTGTGTGCCGCGTTGCGCATGATCTGGGCCGACGAGTGGCGCGCAGGCCACCTCGAGGGCATGCCGCGCGAGCTGCACGTCGACGGCGAGGACGTGTTCCGCAACGTGTGGGGCCCGGCGGCGGACGAGCCTGGACTCGTGTGCGAGGCGCTCACGCCCGAGACCGTGTACGAGCTCGCGACGTCGTGATCCGCAATCCGCGCTCTTCGTCCTCCTCCTCCTTGTATCTATCTAGTCTACCTCGTTTCCCCGCCCCCTTTCTGTGGACTAATCGGTCGCTTTCCTCTATTGATTCTCTACTCCCCCGCTCTGTTGGCCCTTCCCCTTCCCCTGTCTGACTACTCTGGCAATCTAGACGTTCTTGACCTGCTTGTTGCTGAGGGCCGTAAGTTCTGGCACAATCTCGGCTCGCCTTCGCCGTTTCGTGCAATGTGTGCAGAGCCCATCGACTCGACACGCGGTCATTCGGGCCATTTTGCCGGCGCGACTTCGAGAGCGATGTGGGGCGGCCGGCTCCTGCATCTTCCTTCGTTCCCTCTACAGTAGCGGACGCTAGCGCCCCGTCAGATGCTGCCGACACTTGAGCTCGTTTACTGGCAGATCCGCGGTGCGTGCAGGTCCCTACGCTAAACGGCCGCAGAGCGCTGACCTTCCCTCACTTCGCAAACAAGGTCGAGCATACCCGATTCTGCTCTTCCTCAAAGCGGCGCGAGTGCCCTTCGTCTATCGCGAAGCACCGTTCGAGGTCGGACCATCCCGCCGGCAGTGAAGTCTGCGATGAGATGACCTGACTAGGTCCCCTTTCGATCTCGCAGAGGCAGGAGTGGCCTGCCCAGAAACGCAAGGGCACGCTCAGTCTGCAGGATTACCCGTTTGGTGCACTGCCGGTGCTGAACGTGCGGGAAGAGGATGGGCAGGAGTGGTCGCTAGCGGAACAAAGCGCCATTTTGCAGTATCTTGAACGAAAGATGCAGGCGGATGCCGCTTCGGCGAACCAGCAGGTGCGCTGCACGCGTCTTGGAAACCCTGTGGGAATCAGCAGCGCACTGATATTTGCCGCCTAGCCGGTTGAGATTGAGCCACGGGCACAGGCTCGCCTCGACATGATCCTCTCTGCCGCGCTGCACTGCGCGACGCGCCTCTTCATGTCGGGCAGCTCGCCGACCTGGCTCGTCCCGCCCGAGCGCACCTCGCTCAAGGACGACGTCGTGCTCCCGTTCCTGCGCGGGCTCGAGCACCAGCTGCAGGATCCGTCGCTCCCGTCGCTTGTCGCGCCGGCAGACCCTCGCGGACGAGTGCATGTCCGAGCAGCGGGGTGCGCGGCCGTGTCGACCGTGTCGATGATCACGACGCTGTTTCCGCTCTCGCTGGCGCACCCAGTCAGACCAGCAGCAGCAGCAGGAGGGGTCGGATCGGCGAGACCACCTGAAGACGGCAGCACACCGCTCGCGGCGCGCTTCCCGGCGTGCGCCAAGCTTGTCCAAGCGGTCGAGGGAACGCCCGGAGTAGCAGAGTGGCTCGAGAGCGGGGAACGGAAAGAGCGGTGGAGTCTGTGGCCATCGTATGCGCCCGACGAGGTGCGCCGGCAGGCAGAGCAGTGGGACCGCGAGTAGCAGGAGTGGGAGAGCAATGCAGCAGAATAGCGTTCGTAGCACGAGTACACAGCACAGCGTGTTGAGTGCGGCGATGCGGCTTTGGCTGATCAAGGCCGGCGCGCTCGAGCTCGACGGCGCGGGCGGAGCGAGGCCGCCTCGTCTTGTCGCCTCCCTGCATCTCTTGCACGCTCGCCTGACTATGTCGTTCGCCAAGGTCTACGGTGTGCGTACACGGCTCTCCACCTGTCGAAGGAACGGCTTCTCTGCGTGGGAGGGAGCGAGGCCACGTTCGCCCTTCGCAAGGATCTTTCGGACACTCGCTCGCCGCTGGCTACAGCTGAGCGTCGGTCTGCGGAGTCAGGCGCCGGAGGAACGCTGGTCGGAGCATTCGGGCGAGCGTGCGACTCGCTGGCTCGGCTTGAGCGTGCGAACGAGTGGCTGTGGGTTGCTTGCTCGCATCTGGCTCACCGCCCCCGATCAACCCGTCCATTTCGAGCGGGCTGTGCGAGCAGCCTGCAGAGCATCGCACAGGCTGCGACTCCGCTAGCCGGAATCCGCAGCTAGCAGACCCGCGAAACGCTGCAACGTTCACGCTGACTCCCGCTGTGACATCCGCAGTTCGAGGGCAACCCCCGCACCCGCGTCGCGCTCGTCGTCGCCAAGTACGAGGGCCTCGACGTCGAGTGGGTCAAGACCAGCCCCTTCGCTGAGGGCGGTGTCGGCGCCGAGTACCTCGCCAAGTTTCCGCTCGGCCTCGTCCCGGCGCTCGAGAAGGGCGACTACAAGCTCACCGAGGCCATCGCCATCGCCTCGTACCTCGCGTCGCAGGAGAACAAGGCCGGCCTCCTCGGCCAGTCCAAGGAGGACGCCGCCGACGTCCTCCGCTGGGCCTCGTGGGCCAACGCCGACCTCCTCCCGACCATCGCGTCGTGGTTCCGCCCCCTCGTCGGCGCTGCCCCCTACCAGAAGCCGCAGGTCGACGCCGCCAAGGAGAAGAGCCTGAAGCACCTCAACTACCTCGAGAAGACGCTCGCGACCCGCACCTTCCTCGTCGGCGAGCGCATCACCCTCGCCGACATCTTTGTCGCGTCGGTCCTCTTCCGCGGCTTCGAGAACGTCCTCGACGCCGAGTGGCGCCAGGCCAACCCCAACATCGTCCGCTTCTGGCAGACCGTCTACCACCAGCCCGCCTTCTTCGAGGTCCTCGGCAACGTCGAGCCGACCCCCGTCGAGAAGGCTGTCGTCTACACCCCGCCCAAGAAGGAGGCCAAGCCGAAGGCGGAGCCCGCTGCGCCCAAGCCAAAGCCCGTGGCTGCCCCCAAGCCCGCCGCCGAGGAGGAGGAGGCGCCCGCGGCGCCCAAGGCCAAGCACCCATGCGAGGCGCTCGGCCCGGCGCAGTCTTTCCCACTCGATGAGTTCAAACGCCAGAAAGTCGAAGCCCTATTATGTGCCTGCGAGTTACGCGGAGTGTACTAACGAAATTCTGGCGCTTCAGGTACTCGAACAACGACACCCCGGTCGCGATGAAGTGGCTCGACGAGCACTACAACGCCAACGACTACTCCATCGTTCGCGCTGACTTCAGTGCGTGCCCTGCTCGCTGGGGATTTGGTCGGGTCGGAAAACTGACGCCTACCTTCCGCAGAGTACAACGACGAGCTCACCCTTAGTGCGTCCTTCCCCCCCTTCCTGACCTCCCTCATAGCTGGTTCCAGTCGCTGACGATCATTCTCAATCAAACAGCCTTCATGTCGGCCAACCAGGCATGCTTCGGTCACGCTCTCCCCTCAAACAATCGCTGACGGATCCCGTTACAGATCACCGGCCTCCACACCCGCCTCGAGGCGTCGCGCAAGGTGAGCTCCCTTCCACATGCGAGAACGGATCGTGCGAGGAGTCGCACATTGTGGCCGGAGAATCTTTTCTACCCTTATACACGCCCGATGAAGCGCACACCGCCTCGGTCGCCCCGCTGGCTCCCGCATTCCTCGTGCCTGGACAATACTGACCGCGCTTTGCTCATCGCAGTACCTCTTCGGCAACATGCTCGTCTACGGCGAGTCGAACGCCTCGAAGATCATGTGCGTCTTGATCCGTCTCTTCCTCCCCGTCCCCTCCGCCGGCCCTTTCAGCTTCCCTTCCTCGTGCCTTGCCCGCGCGCTCCTGTCGCTCTCCTTGCTCACACCTCTCGCTCTCGCAGTGGTATCTACATGATCCGCGGCAACGACTGGAAGTCGATCTTCGAGGTCGCGCCCGACTACGAGTCGTACGAGTTCACCATGCTCGACTACAAGACCGACCGCGAGCTCATCGAGAAGGTGTGGAGCTGGGAGGGCGAGGTCGAGGGTCTCAAGTGCGCCGACGGCAAGAGTGCGTTAGCTTTCGACGTTTGCCGACTTCCGCCTATGCTAACCTGGATCGACTCGCAGCCTTTAAGTAAACGTCTGTGCCTGTCCGCCTCTCTGCATGCCGCCGTGTGTTAGTACAGACAGATGCGGGTCTCGCAACTGCCTAATGACAAGCGCGAACGACCTGTCCACGACTGCTCAACTCGCGCACCGGGCTTGCACGCCCTCCTTCTCGACCGCTGCTTCGCTCTCTGCTCTTCCTCAACGCTTCTCCACCATCCGCCAGTCCTGTGCCTTTTGCGGTGCGGAGGAGGCCGACGAGAACGAAGGTCAAGCATCTGCGCCTCGCACTGGTCCAGACACAGTCGGTCCAGCTCGATTGGCAGTCTTCAATATTCGAGCCTCTGCTTTACGCCTACGCATCTCGCAGAGGGCACTGATAATGCGTGGCGAACATCCGGAGCTTCAGGTGATCGAGAACGACAACCTGGTCGCGACGGAGTACATTGTGAACGAATGGCTCGAGCTGCATCCACGCCGCGCATTGCGAGCGTCCCCTCCATCGCTGTCTGCGGGTTGTCGGACTGGCGAGAGGACCGTGCAAGATTGGTGCAAGACTTTGGGCGCACCCCGCGGGATTGCCGGGGTGCGTTCGCCGTCTCCTGTCTGTTCGTCCGCCTTCTCCCTGCGCTTGCCTCTTGCTCACTTTTCATGCTCCGCTTACTGTGCCTGGCCTCATGCTTTTGCCACTCGACCGCCGCTCGGCGAAGCGCAGGCGCAATGCCTCGCATAGCAGTCCTTTCTCCGGCTGGTCCCTCCGCAGTCTTGCCGCTGCCTCTCGCCTGAGCGCCGGGCTGGACAGCACGCGGCACCCGCGCAGCTTGTACGGGTGGGACTCAGACTCCGACGCGAGTGAGGGAGACGAAGCGCGCCTGCTGGAGAAGGGCAGCTTTCGGCGCGAGTCGGGCGGAAAAGCGATGAAGACGAAGAGGTGGGAGATGCGCAGCCTGCGGCACCGACACCACCACCGAAGGGTACGTCTCAGCGAGTTGGTCGCGCTCATCGTGGCTGACACGGACATCGCGACGTCTAGGCGCCGCCGCCCGAGACGGACAACTCGCCTATCTGGTGGTCGCTCGGTTGGTGCGCTCTGCTAGCCATCGGCGTGCTAGTGTACGTAGCACTCTACTCGGCCGGTTTTCCTCGCTTTGCTGAAGAGCCCCATGCCCGCAGGTATTGGCTCTTCCATTCGGGCAAGCTGGGCGGCGGTTCATCTTCAACGACGGGCCTCGCTTCGTCCGGCTTAGCTTCCGGCACGGGAGGTGCGGGTACAGGCAGTGCTGTCAAGTGAGGCTTGCGCCTATCCGTTCAAGCTGAGATCCTGTGTTGACAACGAGTTCCTGCAGGACTGCTGGCGCTTCTGGCGCCAGCGCTGCTTCGGGCGCAAGCTCTGCAACGAAGAGCGCGAGCGCGAGCAAGACGTCGGGAGGCGGTAGCTCCGGCGGCAAGAGCGCAACGGGCACTGCGACAGGCACTGCGACGGGCACGAAGGCAAAGACGGGCGGTACAAGCGGCGGAACAGGAGGCGGGGACGAGCCTACTGCTACGAAGGACGATGACGGGGAGGAGACCGTTGGAGGGGGTGCGACTGCGACCAAGACCAAGGAGTCGACGAAGACGAAGGAAACCGGAGGGTCGGCAGAGACAGGTGCAGAGCGACGGCGTAGATGAATCATCGGCAGTCAAGTCATATCGATCTGACGTTTGCCGTACGTACCTGTGAGCTCAGTCATTTGCACGTTTACGCGGAAAGCGGCAGCGCGGCAAGCGGCAATCCGACGTTTGCTTCCGTCGTCTGCGTCTTCCAGCGCGCCGTTCGCGTCCAGACTCGCTGCACGACCTCGACGTGACTTGTGCTGTCGTTTGCGAGTGATTTTAGACCGGCGCAGACGGTACCGCACCCTCGCTTGCTCTCATCACCTCCCCACATCGCCCCGAACCACGTCGCCCGACATGAGCGCCGGCACCTGGAACGGCATCGACCTCGCCGAGAACCGTCGCAGGATGGAGGCTGGCGAGCTCTACACGGCGTTCGTACCAGACCTCACCGCTGAGCGTCGAGTCGCGGCTCAGGCGTGCGGCGTGTACAACCGCGAGGCGACCGAGGTGACGCGCAGGCAGCAGGTCGAGATGCTACGCAAGTGTGTACGATCTTGGGTCGCAGCCGCAAACGAGCTGCGCCCAGCTGGACTGCAGGTGCTGACCCGCACCCCCACTTGCAGGATCGTCCCGAGTCTCCCTGAGCTCCCGCCCGCCAAGGCTACCAAAGCTGAGGATGAAGCACAGTTGTACGACTATCCGTGGTGCGAGCCGCCTCTACGCGTCGACTACTGCAACCGCATCTCGTCCGTTCCCTTCCGTTTGTGCGATTCGCCTTCCGCAGAACTCACCTTCTGCCTCGACAGGTTCGGCATGAACGTGTTCTGCAATTTCAACTTTACGGTCTTGAATACAACGCAAGTCACGATTGGCTCAAGGGTCCTCTTTGGCCCAAATGTCTCGCTGTCCGTCCTTCCCGTCCACTCAAGCTGCGGCAGGCCATATTACGCCTGCCGCGTGACCCACTCCGGCCCTGCTCAGTACTCTCACTCAGCTGCTGACCGCCTTGGCGACCGCAGATTCTCTGGCACCCATCCGCTCGACCCAGCCATCCGCAACGGCACGCGCGGACCCGAGATGGGCGGCCGCATCACGATCGGCGACGACTGCTGGTTCGGCGGGTCTGTCTGCGTGCTACCAGGCGTGACGATTGGACGAGGTGTCACTGTGGGCGCAGGTAGCGTTGTCACGAAAGTGCGTACCGCTTTTTCGGAGTCCGAATGTCCCAGATGGCTTCCCTTGACCTTACATGCTTTGAGCAGAACGTACCTCCCTTTGTTGTTGTTGCCGGCAATCCGGCACGCATTCTACGCAAGGTCGAATCGGAGCTGGCAACGGAGTACTTCAAGGAGCACCCGGAGGAGGAGTATGTCCCGCAGAGCAAATAGACCGCGTGGTCGGCTGCTCGAGCCGCAACTTGCATTGCAAAGAGACACTTTACCTCTCAGTTTCTCACGCTGTGTCTCCATACGCTGTGCCTCCGGACGCCTCGATACTTGGAAACCTGCGCCAGTCGACAACCGTGAATTTTGGTTTGCACCCTCGCTCCCATATCCCAAGCTTGCCAATCACGGGACGGTTCACGACAGCAACAGCCAACAGCAACAGCAATTGAGACCAGGTGCTTCTGCTTCACCGCTACATGATGTCGAGGAATCCGGGAGACGACCCTCATGCAGCCAGGTATGATGCCAGCTCCCGGTTGAGCGTCTTCTCCAGCTTGTCGAGGGTCGCAGAATCGCTGCTGCGCTTGTCAGCGTTGCCCACACGGGCCCAGGGAACGAGGTACTGCGGGAAGGGGGACGTTGTCAGACCTCGTCTTCACCAGTCAAACGGCACGGAACCCTCGCCGCCTCTGCACAGAGAACTGACGCACCTGAGAGCCGAAGTGAGCGCCTTCCGCCGAGGTCGCACCCCAGAGCGGGGTGTAGGCGCCCATAGAGGTCGGATAGCAGAAGAGGCCAAGCACACGGGTCTGCCAGCTCGGCAGTGAGCTGGACAAAGGCACACGCCCGTCAGTGATCCGGACTAAAGATGCCAGTCCTACTAGCTCAGACTTTAGAGCAGGCGTAATGACAAGAAACGCACCGTCCCACTTCACTGTCTAGCAGACCTGGGTGCACAGCCATCGAGACCAGCTCGTTGCCGTAGCTGAGCTGCAGTATGTTGGCAACCATGACGTTGCCAAGTTTTGCCTGACCGTAGAGCACCCACGGGGCACCCGTCTTGCCTGCGCTCTTGATGAAGGAGTCGCGGTCGGGACCGCCCTGCTGCGAGGCCCAGTCCAGGCCAGTCTTACCCGGCGCCAAGCGGTGCCCTTCGGAAGAGGTGTGTACAACGCGTGGTTTGACGCCCGTAGCAATGTGTGATGCGCGCAGAGCAGGGAGCTGCCGCAATGAATTGAGAGAGTCAGTCCGCCGATGGCCTTGATGGGGCAACTGGCATGGCGCAGCTCACGAGCAGGGTCTGAGTGAAAATCAAGTCGAGGGGATGATCAGTACGTCGGTCTGCTGCAGACTGTGAAGCACAGGGAAGGCAACATACGCAGAGGAGGTAGTGGCCGACAGTGTTGGTACCTGGAACGGCGGCTCTTCATGATCAGTCAGGTTTACCCAGCGCCGCAGAGTGCAGAGTGGGTGTGCGCACCCCACTGCAAATCGTAACCCTGCTTGGTGAGCTGATCGAGCGGAGGTACCATTACGCCTCTGCAGCAAGCAATTGTATCAGTGTAGCGCAAGCCAGCAGCACATCAAAGCTTGTACGCACGCATTGCAGAAGAGCAAGTCCAGCTGCTCCTCCTTGCTGAGGAACTCCTCAGCGGCGGCCTTGACGCTGTCCAGGTCGCCCAGGTCGAGTTCAAGCCAGATGGCCTCGCCTTTCGCGCCCTCGGCCTCGACAACCTGCTCCAGCTGCTTGACGGCGTCGAGCGCGCGCGACTTGTTGCGGGCGCCGATGTACACCTTGGCGTCTTTGAGGACGAGCTGCTTGGCGATCTCGAACCCAATGCCGCTTTGGCCCGTGACGAGCGCGACCTGCGAGCACATAACGCTGTGAGTCGTGCACGTGCGCGACGGAAAGCAGTGAGAGCTGGCACACCTTGCCCGAGAGGTTGGGCATGTCACGTCGTGGGTCGTACTTTGACGGCGGAGGAAAGAAGGTGTAGGTGAGCATGCCGTCGGGCATGAGCCAGGCGATGAATTCGCGGAAAAGCATGGAGGCGAAATTCTGTGTGAGTGATAGTTGCAGCGGGTCCAAGCAGCAAGAAGGAGGAAGAGGAGCGACAGTCGAGCCAAGTCCGAGCAGATGGATCGTTCGAGCACAAGACGGAGCTCCCGGACAGACACGTCGATCAGCGGAGGTCCGCTCCACCACTCGGCTGCAGCAAGGCCGGCCGACGGAACGCGCAATGCCGAGAGAAGCCGTGCCGACGACGCGGGTACATACGAGGACTCTCATTAGGGCAAGAGGGGTCGGACTCTGAGAGCAAAGGGCGAGACGCCGAAGCCCGCAACATAGTCCAGAGCCTGCAGGAAGCGCCCACCGGGCCACCGGATGCTGAAGAGCTGCGCAGCATGGACGGCTCGTCGTCGAGTCTGTTGCGGATGGAGACGAGATGAGAAGGGAGCAGGCCGAGGAGGTGTACATGTCGAGCGAGATGCGGACGATGGGACTCCGGCTCGACAAGCGGAGGACGCTGAGCACGACGTGGTTGTTAGACGCAAGTGAGCACACCGCCGCCTTGAGAAATGAACCTTCGTCGCGCCATGACGGCTCCCTGGTCCTCACTCTCTCGCGGTGTTCACCGTACTCGTACTCGTGGCTCTCTATCTGCGCACAAGAACAGGTATGTTCAAACTGTCCATTCCGCCCGCCGCATAGCCTACTCTCGCGGGCCGAGCTTGTCGAGCGCCCGCGCGCCCTGCTCCTGCCACTCTTCGCGCGAGACCCAGAACGCCGGTTGTTGGCTCATGATGTCGGCGAGGACCGCTCTGCACAGGGTCGAGCTCGTGAGTCCAGCTTTCAACCGAGAAAGGGGAAGGCGAGAGAGGGACGAACCCGCCGAGGTAGACCATGTGTTTGCGACGCGGCGGGTCCTCGATGCGGATGTTGAATTTCTGTCGCACGCGAACAGTGAGAGTCAGCAGGCATTCTGTAGAGAAGCGAAGAGACGGACGCACGTTGAGGCGCTCGGGGTTGCCGCCGAGGACGCGCGTGAGGTACAGCTGCTTCATCTCCTTCTCGAGGCGCGACGGGAGGCCCGGGTACATGGACGAGCCGCCGGAGAGGACGATATGCTTGTACAGGTCGCCGCGGACGTCAACGGGCGCGGCCTGGACCGTCTCGAAGAGGAGCTCTGCGAATGGATGGCCGTGAGCAAGGAAGAAACAGTGAACATGTCGCAAGTAGCACGCACCGGCAACACCGGGCTGCTCGACGTCGACGAGGTGAGGCTGGAACATGCACTCGGGCGCCTCGAAGCGCTCCGAGCCGACCTTGATGACGCGGCCGTCGGGAAGCTGCAGGATCGCGGCAGTCAGCGGGTCGATCCGTCGCAGGCTGCGGCCTGTGCTCACCTCGTAGTTCTCGACGAGGCTGGTGGTCTCGTCGGATAGCCGCTTGTCGAGGTCGAGGTCGTAGCTGCGAGAAGCTTGACAACGTGAGCATGCGCTGCGACGGAAGCGAAGCACCTGGCTCCCGGTGCCCGGCTTCGACGGGTGCGAGACCGACTCACCTGGTGTAGCACAGCTTCTCCTTGATCTGCCGCACCGTCTCAAAGTCGGCCGTGCGGTTGAAGGCGTAGCCGCGCATGAGGAGGAGCTTGATCAGGTACCGCGTCACGTCGCGGCCGGCGACGTCGAGGCGCTTGGTCAGGTGCGGGAGGGCAAAGCCTTCGTAGACGGGCACAATATGCGTGACACCGTCGCCCGAGTCGACGACGACGCCGGATTGCAGGCCTGACGTGGAAGAGTCGAACAGTCAGTCACCTAACATGGAGGGATGAGTGATAGCGCGTGAGCGCACCCTGAGCGTAGAGCGTGAGGACAGCCTGAATGGCGACGTAGAGACCGCCAAAGCCATAGTCCTCGAACATGACCTCTGCCATCTTCTCGCGGTTCTTGACGGGGTTCATCGGCGGCTCGGTGAGGAGGACCTTGCGCCCCTGCGTGTCGACGCGGAGCTTCTCGTGGAACGTGTAGTCCCACAGGTGCTTCATGTCGTCCCAATTCTTGACAATGCCGTGCTCCATTGGCTGCGAGAGCTGGAGGTACGAGCGGTACTCGGACGCGAGGTCGCCCACCATGATGTCCCTGATGGCAGCCATCTCGGCGTTCTGCCCACGCTCTTCGGCGCGAAGGATCGGACGGCCGATCAGCGAGGGGAAGGTGTGTGCCGGGAAGTCTGCAGAGGGGCAGAGGTCAGCGTGATCGCGGTAAGGAGCGGCAGATTCTTCTCGAGAGCAAGTTCGCCCGTCCGACAGTCACACAAGCTTACTGGATCCGGCATAACCGCACTTGACGAACTGCAGGATGCGGAAGCGCGTGAGCGAGGAGAGAGTGGGGTTGCGAGGCAGGGGATGAAGCGTACACCGGTACCGTTGTCGACGACGAGGGGGACGTCGTGCTCAGCCATGTTGGTATCAGATGGACAGGCGGGTCAAGGGTGGACTGCGCAGGCAAGGCAAGCGGGTCAGCGGGCTGCACGCTCACGAGGGAGGGAGGCGGTGCTGAATGGATCGGGGCCGGAGGTTCGGACTGCATCGTCTTGTGCAGACTCTGTGAGAGCTATGAAGCTCCCTCCACCGCTCTTGCACCCCGCCGCTGCAAGCGTCGACGCTGTGAGGTGACCGACACGACCGCCCGCTTCGGCCGCTCGACCACGCTCAAACGAGCGCACGAAGGCCGGAAGCTGGCTCGCCGAGGACCAGGATAGCCTGGGCACACGATAAGCGGAAGGCGCGCCTCACAGAGTGCCGCGAAGGGCGAGTTCGGGGTGGCAGCGGCGAGTGGGGGTGATGACGAGCAGTCGAGTCGAGGCTAGCAGGGGTACGAGGCTGGATGTGCTCGTGTGCGTGTAGCCTGTCTGCACTTCCTGCTGCTCAGCGAGAACCGGCAAGTGCGGGCAGAAGAGGCGACGCAGAGGGAATGGGCCGCAGCGACGCCTGCGACGACGACAAGGGGGACGCTCCCCGTTGCACTCTTGCGACTTGCTGCGCCGGAGGCATGCAGCAATGGGCACGAGCCACAACTGCCTGACATCACACGAGACGCACTCTCGAGCCTCTCGTCTTTGCGGGTGCTCCTCGCTGCTGCCTCGCTGCTGCCTCGCTGCGAAACCCGAGTGTCTATAGCACGTCGCACCGCAAGAAACCCCAGTCTAGCACCGCCCGCGTCCAGCGCGAGCGCATTATCCTGCAGGTACAAACATGAGTGAGATGGCGGGGACCGGAACGACAGCCGACGCACCCTGCACAGCCCACCACGCTCCATCCCCTCCCGCGCCCTCCTTCGCACCCTGCGCCGCCCGCCCGCTCTCCCTCACCTCAAGCTCCTCCCTCTCCCCGGCCCCGTGCCCATGCCCGAGCGTCGCCCCACTGCTGCGCACCTCGTCTCCCGCGTCCTCGTCGCCCGCTTCCGGCGCGCGCACCGACGCCGCAGCCGACACGGCCGCCTCGAGGCGTCTGCGACGCTCTTCTGCACGCTCGAGGTTCATCGTGCTCCGCCGGCGGACGAGCGACGGAGCAGATTTTGCCGCCGCGGGCGAGGGGGACGACGAGGGCGAGTACGAAGAGGGCGAGCTCGTGTTGCTGCGGCGCGGGCGGAGCGGAGGGCGCGAGGGCGTGCTCGTGCCCGGCGAGCCTGACCCGGAAGGCGCGAGGAGAATCATGGCCTGTCCAAAGCGTGTCAGCCCTTGTGGACAGCGTCGCTCGCTGGCACCGCGCGCACCTGATCGTAGTATTCTCTCGCTCGCACCTCGTCTTTGAGCCCTTCGCGCTCGGCAGCGTCCCCGCCGACGTCGCCGCTGAGGATCTCGGCGATGCGCAGGAGACAACTGCCCTCGGCGTGGCGCTCGTCGCTCGCCGGCGCGTCGGCAAAGAGCTTGCGAGCCTGCGCAAGACCAAGGCGAGTTAGCGGGTAACAACATGACACGGAAGAAGGAGCCAGCTCACCTCGAGCAGATAGTCGAGCGCGAGGGACGCGGAGCGGACTTTGAGCATGACGAGCGCAAGGCGGTACTGGCTCCATGCCTCGTCGACCGGCAACGAAGCCTTGTGGAAGAGGGTGCAGGCCTGTGAGGTGGACGAAGTGAAAGACTTCAATACTCGCACTCACTTCCCCGCGGTAAACATAACGTGCAACGCACCTCCTCGAAGTACCGCACGGCGGGCTCGTACGCCCTCCTCGCGACGCACACCTTGCCGAGCTGGTACGCCGCGTCGCCCTCCTCTGCGCGGTCTCCGCGGCGGCGAAAGAGGACGCGCGCCTGCTGGAGGTAGTTGAACGCCGTCTGGCGGTCGTGCAGCGCGGGCGAGGCGGCGAGAAGCCCGATCGTGTAGAGCGAGTGCGCCTCTTTTGCCGTGTCGCCTAGCTTGAGATACAGAATGAGGCACTGTAATCCGGAGAAGGTGAGTAGGGCGCGGATGTGCGGAGTGAGCGGATGACTCGCCTGTTTGAGGTAGTAGATGGCGGCGTCGGGATCGCGGGTGGTGAAGAGGTGACCCAGCTCGGCATAACACATGGCTTCTCGCGCCTCGTCTCCCGTCTCGGCAAACAAGATTCCTGCCTGCAGTCAATGAACAAGCGCATTCAGCATAAGGCAAAGGTTCGTACGGATGGAAAGGAGGACAAACCGCCTTGATCTGGTCCGCCGCAGCCGCGAGCTCGCTCATCACGAGTCCAAGCTGGTACACAGCCATCGCCTCCTCTGCACAAGCACGAGTTCGACGAGTCAGCAGGAGCCAGATCAGGCGAGCGGAACACATATGAGCGCACTGTCTTTCGCGTTGATAAAGTGGAACAGCGAGCGAGCCTGGCGCGCGACGTGGATACCCAGCTCAACATCATTCGGTGCACGAGACGAAGCAGCCAAGATGAGCAGAATCGCGCGGGCCGCACCTGCTCGAACGCCGTCCTCGCACCCTCTGCGTCGCCCCTGTTCCGCGCCCTGACGCCGACCCCAGCGTAGCACATCCCGGCCTGCCACAGGCACTTGTCCCTCCTCCTCTCCTGCCCGCCGATCTCGCCAAACACGGCCGCCGCCTGCCGGAACTGCCGCGTCGCCTGGACGGGGTTTCCCTGACCCGAGAGCGCGAGCCCGGCCTGGTACAGCGCCTTGGCTTCCGCAAAGGCCTGTCGCTCGGCTTCGGTGCGCGAGGGGGCGGGCTTGCGCGCGACGACGGGCGACGGCGAGCCTCCTGCGGCGCCGCCGGACGAGGACGAGGGCGAGACGGGGACGGACGAGGGGAACGCGGCGGGAGAGGGACCGCCAGAGATGCCGCCGCCTTCTTCCTCGGCTATCGGAGGGAGCGGGAGCATGGGCGCATGGAGCACGGGGAGCGAGCAGAGCGAGAGGGAAGCGCTCGAAAAGAGCAAGAGGAGCGTGCGAGGCGGTGCAGATCCCTCGTGTGGTCGGCAGAGCGAGAGGGAAGCGCTCGAAAAGAGCAAGAGGAGCGTGCGAGGCGGTGCAGATCCCTCGTGTGGTCGGCTCTCGCGAGCTGACGTGTTCTGCTACTGGCACGAACGTAAGCTGTGTCACAGGGCATGTGAGAGCCACCTAAAACGCCTCGAGAACCGCTTCACCGCGGAACGAGCCGGACTTCTCAAAGTCTCATCAGCTTGAGCATGCGACGACAGCGAACACAGCCCGCTACGCTCTCTCCCATCCACTCTGGCAGACCCTCGCATCTGATTCGACGGCTGAGAGCCCCTCGCTCAGGCCGGATGCTCGAGGAAGCACCGGTCCTCCCACTCTCCAGGCTAAGTGATCGCGACCTGGTCGCGGTCTCACCACAACGTACTGATTGCACTGATTGATAACACTCGGCCCCTCCTTCGTTCAAGATCACCTCTGACCCCATGAGACGTCAAGCCGCTGAGCACGTCACATCGTCTGACCGGGTACGACGGGGAGCGAGCTGCTCAATCCTCCGTCGACAGGGAGGGCAACGCCGTTGACCTGTATTCCGGGCCGATTCGCAAGGTCAGCCAGGTGAAGAACACGATTGGAGCAACGGACGGGGAGAGAAAACCCACGTAGGACGAGTCGTCTGTGCGAGGCGGAGCGTAAAGACGCGGGTCAGCCGGACCAAAGGACCAGGAGGGAATGAGAGGAAGCGAGTGGCGTACCGGACGCGAGAAAGAGTGCCGCCTGGGCAATCTCTTCTGCGATGCCAAATCTGCACGGACGGGTGCCAAGCGGGAAGTAGGCGGAGGAGACGGTCGACGAGGGATCAGCGTTCTGGCGTTCCCCTCCTGGTTTCTGCCTTTGCGAAGGCCCCCCTTCTCGTCCACAAAGGGCGACTCCGCGGGCAGGGAGAAAGAGAAGACCCGACGCACCTCCTGAGCGGGTTGAGCTGCCCGACCTTGCCGAGCGTCCCGCGCTCGCGCGCGCGGTCAAACGTGTACGTCGTCATGCCCGTCTCGATCAGGCCGGGGCAGATGGCGTTCTGCGTGGCGCGGGAACGAGGGGCGGGGGGTCAGCGGAATTGGCCGTGCGGAGGGAGAGGGTCGGAAAGAGGGAGGACGCACGACGCGGATGTTGGTCCCGGCGAGATTGCTCGCTGCCGTAGTCGCAAGGTTGATCACGCCCGCCTTGGATGCACTGCGCGGCGTGGACAAGGACGCTTCAGTCTGCGCTTCGCGAGACGAAGCGAGTTAGGGCAGCCAACGCACCTGTAGTCCATCGGCCCGGCTCCGAAGCGAATGCCGGCAACTGATCACGGGCACAAGCGTTGACACAGAGGTTCAAGTCGAGAAGGACAGGGAAGGAACGTCTGGAAGAGCGGCGCACCGGAAGCCGTCAGGATGATACTCCCGCCCGCGGTCTCGGGCGGGTTCTCCTTCATCACCTTGGACGCGTGCTTGACGGCGACGAAGCAGCTGTGTGCAAGGGCAGGTAAGCAGCTGCAAGCGAGGCAAGCGTATGCCTGCTTCATCCACACAGCGAGTGTCGGCTGTCGAGCTAAGAAGGTCCCTCATTCGACGTCGCTCGCCAGCAGAAGAAAGGAAACCCGCACCTGAGCAAGTTTACGCGCATGACGTCCATGACGCCGTCCTCGTCGGTCGTGTCGAGGACGAGGTTGGACCCCGTCGTGCCGGCATTGGCAAAGAAGAGGTCGAGGCGGCCGTGTTCTTGCTTTGCGCGCTCGCACACGGACTGGATGAGGGCCGTGTCGGCTGCGTCGCCGGTGATGGCCGTCACCTGTGGACAATAGCAATCTCAGCTTAGCTCGAGGGCTCGAAAGAGGATGCGGAGCCCGTCGAGCGGAAAGAGACGGCGCTGTGCCCCACCTTGAGGCCCGGGTGCTTCTTCTGCAGCTCGTCGGCAAAGGCGTCGAGGGTCAAGCCGTCAAAGTCGAGCACGTACAGTGCCTTTGCGCCTGTGCACGTGCGGTAGACTGTCAGTGATAAGGGGGGACAAGAGTGCCAGTAGAGGTGGGCGCACCTTCACGGGCGAGGAGGCGGGTGGTGGCTCGTCTGCGGGGCGAGCGGGGGTGGTCAGGGTGCGAGTGCAGGTTGAGTGGGAGGGTCGGGGGTGCGCACCCGATGCCCTTGAGGCTGCCTGTGCCGGTGACGATCCCCACCTTGTTGCGGAACCTGCCCGAGGCGGGGTGCTGCTCAAAGTGGGTGCGGACCTGGTCGAGGCGGGCGAGGGTTCGGGTCTGGGCCTGGGTGAGCTGCTCGCGGGACTGCTTCGACATGGCTCTGCGTGGTAGCGAGACGAAGAAGGGACGACGCGGAAGCAGCGCTGAGCGACCCGGGAACGGCGACCACCAGGGGCCGGGGTCTCACTCTCGCACGGCGCAAGCAGCGGTGGACCGGGCAGGCTCTAGATAGCCTTTTGCATGCAGACCTGCCCTGCCCTGGCTGTAACAAGAGAGCGAGGCGGTGCACCTTTGTCGTCGGTTCGCTCGCCCCGCTTGTCCGCGTCAGCACGCGTCGTCGTCGCTCTTTGCTGCTCTGAACGAGCTCACGTGTAGCCAGACTGCGCTCGAGCAGACTGCACTGCTCTTGCGCAACACCGCATCCGCGCTCGACCTCGCCCGCTTGTGTACTCTGCGTCGTCACCACCGATGGACTCTGCACTCCTCTCGCAGATCCAGAAGGGCAAGGGCCTCCGCAAGGCCCAGACCAACGACCGCTCCCAGGCTCAGGGCGTTGGTGCGTCCGCTCCGTCCGCCGCTGCTCGCTGCTCGCCCGCGCCGACGCCGACCCTCGCCCGAGGAGCGAGGTCGCGCCGAGCGCGGTGTCCATCCCGCTGTGGCAAGCACGAGCACTAAGAACGGACACTGACTCACGGACTTTCCTGACCCCGCTCCTCCCGCACCGCCTCGTCCTTTCGCTCGACCTCGGCATCCTCATCATCCCCGAACCCCACCCGGTTCTTTCCCTCCCTTGCCCTCACTCGTGGGCCGCGCACTGTCGACAGGCGCCGTCCTCGATGGCTCGACACCAAAGCCCGCCGCACCCCGCGCCCCTCCCGTCCCCGGCGGAGGTGGTGGGGGCGGTGCATCTTCTGCAGCGGACGACTCTCCCGCCGCAGGAGGAGGCGGACCGCCCCAGCTCGCAGGCATATTTGCCGGCGTAGGTATGCCCACGCTCAGGAAGACGGGCGCACCGGGCGCGAGCACGCTCAAGACGGGCGGAGGTGCAGGTGCTCCTGCAGGTGCGTCGCGCTTCTCAATCACACGGCAGCTTGCGCGCGCTCCTGCTCGCGCAAGGCTCTTGGTACTTTGGGTCGATATTGACTCGTTTCACACCTGCTACAGCTTCCGCGCCTCCCGCTCGCGCCTCGCCCGCTCCACCCGCCCCTCCTGCGCGTGCTTCTCCCGCACCGCCGGGTCGTCCTCCCGTTGCGCCACCTCGCGCGCCGCCCGCTGCTCCCCCTCGTGCTCCGCCAGCTGCTCCTCCTCGCGCCCCACCAGCCGCACCTCCTCAGGCCCCTCCCGCCGCCCCGCCGCGCGCTCCTCCCGCCGCCCCACCTCGCGCGCCGCCCGCCCCGCCGACGCCAAGCAGCCGCCCGCCGCCTCCCGCCCCGCCTGCGCCTCCCGCACCTGCACCCC
>NW_027481389.1:0-89104 GCF_050403205.1 Rhodotorula paludigena | reverse complement strand
CCCCTCCTTTGTGGGGGAGTTGGGCTTTAACAGGCCCAATGTGGCGTTCGCGCCCCCAA
The DNA here is from genome assembly GCF_050403205.1 of Rhodotorula paludigena. Lineage (NCBI taxonomy): Eukaryota > Fungi > Basidiomycota > Microbotryomycetes > Sporidiobolales > Sporidiobolaceae > Rhodotorula > Rhodotorula paludigena. The sequence continues at coordinate 89,045 of NW_027481389.1, read as the reverse complement.
ATATTGTTCATCAATTGCCAACATTTTCCCCCCCCCCCCCCCCCCCTGCAGCCCGATTTGTTCTGCGTCGGCGAGTTCTGGAAGCAGGACGTCGGCTCCCTCGAGGCCTACCTCGACCGCTTCCCCGAGGTCCGTCTCTTTCATTCTCGCCCTTCCCCTTCTTGCAGTACTGACACCGCAAATCCGCCGCGCAGCAAATGTCCCTCTTTGACGCGCCGCTGCACGACACGTTCAAAGAGGCGGGCGACGCGGGCGAGAACTTTGACCTGCGCCAGATCTGGGACGGGTCGCTCGTGCAGAAGCGCCCGGTCGACGCCGTCACGCTCGTCTGCAACCACGAGTGCGTCGCTTTGTCCTCCCCGCAGCATGACTCCTTCCCAAATGGTCAGTTTGGGCGATGAAGACTGATGTTGTGGCTGTTGCGTCGATCAGCACGCAGCCGACGCAGGCGCTCGAAGCCCCCGTCGCGACCTGGTTCGCCCCTCTCGCCTACTCGCTCATCCTCCTCCGCGGCGACGGGTATGTCTCTCCCGCCCTACCTTACCCTGCGCCGAGGCGGGAGCTGACGCTCGGGAACTCTCTGCAGCTACCCCTGCGTGTTTGCCGGCGACCTGTGGGGCTGCAACTCGGACCCAAAGGTCGACCCGATCAACCAGCTCGGCGACCTCATCCGCGCTCGCAAGGAGTTTGCCTGTACGTCCCTCCTCCTCTCGCTTGTTGTGAGCAGAGGGAGTAGTGAGCAGTGCTGACGAGGAGGCGCGCGCGATGCAGACGGCCCGACGCGCGACTACTGGGACCATGCGAACTGCGTCGGCTGGGTCCGCGAGGGCGACAAGGACCACGATGGCTGCGCCGTCGTCATCTGCAACGGTGCGTTTCCTCCCCCTCCCCGTCTCGACTCGCCGTCGAGCGTGCTACAGGGCGTCCTGCTTGCAATCCTGCATGAGGCGACTGACCTGGGGCACACGGCGCAGGCACGGGCGAGGGCGAGAAGCGCATGCAGCTCCCCGGCGGAGACGAGCACAAGGGCGAGGTGTGGGTCGACCTCCTCGGGTGGTACCAGGGCGAAGTCACAATCGAGGACGATGTGCGTGACGATCCCTTCGCATCCTCCCTGCCAAGACGGCTACTGACGGGTGATTCGTGCAGGGCTGGGCAAACTTCAAGTGCCCGTCGAAGAGCGTCTCGGTGTGGACCAAGAAGGACGCGCGCGGCAAGGAGGCGTTCATGAAGAAGGAGTAAAAGACCGTTCGGCGTATAGACCCTTTCGAAAGATGGTGTAGAATGCATCTGCTCGTGCTTTCCATCCCTTCTGTTTCGTTGCTCTGTGCAGTCTATCTGTTTGTGCCTTTGCGACACGGGGTCGTTCCGTCGGCCCCCTTTGCATCCTCAACTTGGCATGTGAGAGTGCCGTGCAGGAGTGCCTGCTGCTGCCCCACGCTGCGCCTTCCACCCTCAGAGAGCCGTCACTGACGCTTCGCCTAACCCGCAGAGCAAATCGAGAACGTCCTGCGTCGGTACATCGTCGAGTACGTCACATGCAAGACCTGCAAGTCGCCCGACACGACCCTCACCAAGGACAACCGTTTGTTTTCATGACTTGCTCGTCGTGCGGGTTGACGCGGTCCGTCGCGGGCATCAAGACTGGGTTCACCGCCGTCACGCGTGCCGCGCGTCGTGCTGCGAGGGCTTGATCGCCGCGTTGTGCCCCTCGTCTCGCCCTTGTCCCTCCTCTCACCTCGGACCGCGAAAGAAAGAAACGCATTCTGCCAGACTGCACATGAGACAAGGGCATCGTGCCATAAGAAACTCGCGAAGACCGGCGAAATGAGAACGAGATCGACCTGGACAGGCAGCGAACGACCGTAGGCAAAATTCCTGGGTCGCCTGGCGCGCTTACCGTCCTTCACGTAGCGCATTATAGCAGAGGAAGGCCTTTTAGCTGCCGAAGCTTGGTCGCCCTGCGACGAGCAGGTCGATTCCAGCAGATTTGTCGTCCATCCCGCAACGTACGGCGGCGAGTGAGTGAGCACCGTCAAGCTCAGGCGAATAGCCTTGTGCAGAAGACAACCTCGCGTTTGGTAAGCGGGAGAGGCGAGGTCAAGCGATGAGACGAGAAGAAAGCACAACCAAGCGAGCTCGACCGCAACGGCCCCGGGCGAGCCGTGAGCAGCAGCAAGAGAGTCCTGTAGAGCACTATAGGGCACTGCACGGTCGCACGGTCCGCAGCAAGCGCGAGCAGAGCGTGTGCCAGTCTCGCGGAGTCAACCCGCGACAAAGGTTCGCGGCTCGTCGACGCCGTCGCTACCCGCCGCTTCGCTCTGCTGCCGTCCAGAGAGCGTGCGCACGTCGAAACAGATCCGCAAGAGACCTCCAGCACCGCCGCACCCCGTAAGTCGCCGTCGCTGCGCCTCCACTCGCTCGAAAAGGGCGTCACGGCTGGCACGACCGCGCCCGCTCGTCCCGCCGCACGAGTCCGTCCCTGGATCCCGACATGGATCTGTGCGGAGTGTCAGAGGCCGCCGAGATGCACGACTCGCCGCAGGAGGGTTGTGGTCGAGCTGCACGACTCGGTGGCTTTGTCCTCACGCGGGATTCGCAGGGCTTCTCACACATCGACTGTGGTCCTGGTCTTTGCACCCAGCGGCATATACGGCGATTTGGAGGGGGCACACGGTTCAGAATCTGGCCAGCGGGTCTCTGTCGCGAGATGCCGATGGTCCGCTCGGAGTTCGCGCTCTCACACGCTTTCGGCGGGATCCCGGTCTCCTCTCGCGCTGGGCCGGCATGCAGCTGCACACGACCGACGAACACGAGCTGACTTGTGCACTGCGCGCCGGCAGACACGAAACCCCTCCTCCGCGCATCCAGCATGGCCGACATCGACCCTCCTGTCGACGACATCTTCGCGGGCATGAAGAAGAAGAAGAAGGGCGCGAAGAAGATCAATCTCGACGAGCTTGATCTTGACGCCCCTTCTTCTTCTGCCCCGTCCAACGACGCCGCCGGCAACGCCGCCGCGACCGACCTCTCGGCAGTCCCTGCCCCGGCCGACGTCGGCGACGACCTCGACTTTGCCGACCTCAAGAAAAAAAAGAAGAGCAAGAAGGTGGTCCGCATCGACTCTGATGTCGAGGATGCCGCCGACGCCGAAGAGCTCAACCCCAAGAGCCGCAAGCGCGTCGACAAGCTCGGCAACGAGATCGACGACGAGCCCGTTGACAACCAGATCTCCGCCGAAGTTACGGCTGTTGATGCCAGCGGGATGGACGAGTTTGCGGACCTCAAGAAAAAGCGCAAAAAGTCGTCCAAGAAGGCGTTCGACCTCGAGGCGTTCGAGAAGGAGCTCGCCGAGTCCGAGTCGGCGCAGGCGTCGGGCGCCGAGGAGCCCAAGAGCATTCTCAAGAAAAAGCGCACGCCCGTCGGCTCGGACGACGAGGGCGAGGGCGCGGACGAGGATGACGAGCCGGTTGAGGGCGAGGACCCGTTCGAGAAGGAGGACCAGGATGCCGAGGAGGGTCAGCTGTCCAAGGCTGAGGCGGCTGCACAGGCCAAGGCGTGGCTCAAGGAGGACCGCGACTACACCTACACCGAGGTAGGCGACTCTCATCTCGGTCCCTGAGCCCCTGCTTACCTCTCTCTCTCCCACAGCTTCTCGGCCGCTTCTACTCGCTCCTGTACCAGTCGCACCCGTCGCTTTCGGGCGGCACGAACAAGAAGAAGTACACGATCCCGCCGCCGCAGCTGTTCCGCGAGGGCAACAAGCGCTCCATCTTTGCCAACATTGCCGACATCTGCAAGCGCATGCACCGCCAGCCCGAGCACGTCATCCAGTTCCTCTTCGCCGAGGTGAGTCTTCTCTGCGTGTGGTGTCCTGGACACGCAGTGCTGACTGCGAATCGTTCGCGCTAGCTCGGAACCAACGGCTCCGTCGACGGCTCGGCACGTCTCGTCATCAAGGGTCGTTTCCAGCAGAGTGCGTTCCGTCGTCTGCTCTGCATCCTGAACTCGGCATGCGAGATTGCCGTGCAGGAGTGCCTGCTCCTGCCCCACGCTGCGCCTTCCACCCTCAGAGAGCCGTTACTGACGCTTCGCCGAACCCGCAGAGCAAATCGAGAACGTCCTGCGTCGGTACATCGTCGAGTACGTCACATGCAAGACGTGCAAGTCGCCCGACACGACCCTCACCAAGGACAACCGTCTGTTCTTCATGACTTGCTCGTCGTGCGGGTCGACGCGGTCCGTCGCGGGCATCAAGACTGGGTTCACCGCCGTCACGCGTGCCGCGCGTCGTGCTGCGAGGGCTTGATCGCCGCGTTGTGTCCCTCGTCTCGCCCCTGTCCCTCCTCTCACCTCGGACCGCTCTCGGTTGTACACACTGCCACCCTTGTTTTCTCCTCTGTCGCCTGCAGCCCGCGCGGCTGCCCTTGCATGCAAATCAAAAGACGCACTCTCGCTGTCTCTATTACTGTCGTCGCCAAACTCGATCGAAGCGCATGGAGTGCTCTCGGAAAGTCTGTCGGCGTCGTCACCCAGGTTCGCGTGCGTTGAAAATGTCGTTTCGTCAGCGTGAGGTAGTCATATAGGGCTACAAGCGTTCGAGTAGAAGGCAGGCTACAATCCGTCATGGAAAGACAACAGGACATCGAAATCGTGACGAAGCGCAATCTCACATGCTCAGCGCGACCCCTTCTTCGGCCGCAATGCGCTCGAGCTCCCTCCGCACCCCGGCCGCAGTCGGACGGTGCTCCGGCGCCGGGCTCGCCATACGCCTTAGCAAGTCGCGCACCGCCAGCGGAACCACCTGCGCGGGAACGTCCTCGTCGGCCGCGAGGAAGTACTGCACAGGCGTGCTCGTGCCGGCGTAGTACCGCGTCGAAGGCTGGTACTCCGGCTCGATGGGCGAGGGTGCACCACCCTCTGGCGGCGAAGGGAGCGGCGGGAGACTCGCCTCGGGCCTGACGAGCGCCGCGGCCTCGGCTGCGTCGTCTGCGTCGTCGAGGAGCAGCGACCGCGCGAGCGTCTCCCAGTCGCGCGGCCCGCTCGCCGCCTCGGGCGAGTTGCTGACGACGCTCCTCACGCTCTCGACGCTGTCGTCCCTCCTGCCCCTCAGGCTCCCCGCAACGCTGCGCCGCGCACTGCGCCCGCTGCGCCCGCTCGCGACGCTGCGCACGCTCCCCTGGCGGCTGAGGCTCGCGAGCTCGGCCTCGTCGCCCTCGAGTTCGCGCAGGCGCCGGCGCTCCTCGACGTCCCACCACCCGCCGGCGGCGACGTGCAGCATGCGCTCCATCGTGCGCAGACCTTGGTACGGCTCGCGCGCGGTGAGGAGCGTGTGGACCGTCAGGGCGAGGGAGAAAATGTCGCTCGGGTAGGAGAAGGGCGAGGGGAGCGGGCGGACGAATTCGGGCGGCGAGTACGAGGGCGTGCCTAGCCCGTGCGGGTCGGTCGGGAAGAGGTGCGCGGGCGAAGAAGGCGGCGGGAGGAAAAGCGAGGTGCCCCAGTCGGCGAGGCGGAGCGTGAGGTCAGACGCCACCTGCATTGGCATTCGTGGACGTGAGTGCGGCACGAAAAGCAAGTTTGGATCGAGAACTGCTCACCATGACGTTCTGCGGCTTGATGTCTGCGTGCAGCACGCCCCTCTCGTGCGCCCACTCGACCGCGCTCGCAAGCTGCACCGCCCAGCTGAACCACCTCGCATTGTCGAGATGCTCGGGGTGCGCGCGCGCAAACTGGAGCGCGTGCCCGAGCGGGCAGTACTCGACGAGGAGGTCGATGCGCGGAGCGGGCGAGGGCGTCGTCGGCGAAAGGGGCGAAGGGTCGAGCGTGCCGCCCGGGTTAGAGAGCGTGGGGGTACCGGGCATGGTCTGCGAGCCGCCGAGGGTGACGCGACGGCGCGAGGACGAGAGGGGCGGCTCGAGGGCGTGCGACAGGAGCGAGAGTTTGTACGACGACGTCGAGGAGCTGTTGTTGAGAATGTCCGAGTGCCGCGGGCCCTTCTTGAGCTTGAGTGAGGACGACGATGGAAGTTGCAGCGAGGCGGGTCGGTGCCGCTCCAGCGCAGCTTCGTCGCCGCTGTCGCGCCTCCCGAGCGGGCTGCGCGGCATGCCTTCGTCGCTCCTCGCGCTGTAGCGCTTCTCGCTCCCCCTCCGGCTCACGCTCGCGATGCCAAAGTGCGCTAGCGGCAGCGGCGCCTCGAGCCCGTCACGCTCGTCTTTCACGCCATACAGACGGAGGATAAAGCGGCTCCCGCCTTCACGCGAGGTGCCGCTCGACCCGCTAAGCTTGGCGAGGATGAACGCCTCACCGAGGCCCGTGACCTGGCTCTCTCGGTCGGGCGAGAGGCGCTTCGCTGCGCAGAGTTGGCGCGGCGGGAGGGGCGCGTCCGCCTCAATCGCGCGCGGGCGGAAGCTGGCGAGGTAGACGCTTGCGTGCCGACCTTCGCCGAGGAGGTAGGGCGGCGAGGGCGAAAGGCGCAGAGAGGGGGACTGCCGCGTGTCGAGAAGCGGGTTGGACGAGTGACCGGCAGATGGAGGAAGTGCTGCGGCGGCCTCGTCCGTGGCACTCCCGCTGCCCGGCAGGCTTGCGTACGCGCTCCAGCTCGGAGATCGTCCCTTCGTCATGGCGGTGCTTGGAGGCGGTCGAGGTGCTGAAGGGACGGCGGACGGAGGTGGAGGAGGATGCGCCGGCACGAAAGGGGTCTGCAGCGCGAGCGGCACTGGCGGTGGGAGAGGCGGGAGGGTGGGGAAAGGATCGCATGCTCGAATAGCTGGCGAGGGTGGTGTCGTCGGCCAGACGAAGCCTGATTCTCCCTTTGCGCCCGGAACGGGGGTCCGCTCGAGCGTCACCGTCTCGTTGCGGACGAGCGGACCGCGAATCGGCGGTGCCCAGCTCGACTTGGGCGAGTCGACATTCATCCAGCTGCGCCTGCTGCCGCTCTCGGCGCTGCTGCTCGCCGACGAGAACTGCGACTCGGCGGTCGAGCTGCGGCTGCGCGACGGCGGGGTGATGGGTGCCCATTCCTGGTCGAAGAGCGAGTTGCGGGAGGCCTTGGCAGGGGAAGGCGCAAGGTCCTGGTCGACCGAGGCGAAGGTCGCGGAAGGGAGAACGGCGGGAGAAGCCACCTGCAGGGTCAGGCGCGGCGGCATCGTCGGGGCGGGGCCGGCATGACTGCTCATCGGACGCGGGTGGATCTGCTCAGAGCGCAGAGAGCGGTCAGCATGCGTTCTGGCGGTCCTTCGGGCTGGCGCAGCGAGGCCGAGGTGCGCCCGTCTCGCGAACGGCTCCTCGACGTCACCCGACCGTCGGAGGCAGGTGCTCGAGGACGCCCCGGTGGTAGCCAGCAAGCCCACGAGTCCACCGGTGCAAGCACAGTCCCGCTCAAGGCGTGCGAGAGGAGCGAGAGCTGCGAGACGGAGTGATCGACGCGGAGATGCTCACCTCGGCGACTCGCGCAAGGGAAGCAGCGGGAAGAGTCGCAGCGGGTCAAAGTAGAGCTATACGGAGCAGCTGGCTCCTGCCTGCGGCCGCACAGCGTTGCGGCGGTGCGCGTCGGCACCAACCCGCGCTTCCGTTTCGCAGCTCCGCAGAGTGATCGGCGCCCTCTTCGCCCTCAGCAGCAGTGCAGCCGTAGACTGCGCCAATGCGACTGGCAGCTATTGGTCATGTGTGGCCACTCAAGCCCTGCAAGTCGCGGGGTGAGGCGGGCCCGCATCTCGTTGCTCTCGTCTCATCGCCCTCGAGCGCACGCTTGGCTGCATCCAGCAGACGAGCGGCTGTGGGTGTGATCTGTGCACGCTGAGGTACTGCAGCTGGGTCATCCGCTCCGCTCGATTGCCGTCAAGAGCCGCCGTAGTGAAGACGAATACTGTCGACGGCTCGGTTCCTCCTCTTTGCCGTACCTAGCTTTCTCGCATCTGCCTTGACGTGACCAAAGCTGACCTCTCTCGCTCACAGAACTGCACTTCTCGTCCAAGGCCGCAGCGGAAGCGGTCCTGCGGCTTTCCCGGGATTGCCATTGCTGGCCCTTGCTCAGCAACAGGACGTCCAGCGCCGAGTATCGAAGATCTCCGGGCCTGTCTTGCTGTTCATGTTGCTACTGCTGTGAGTGGCACAGAGACACGCTTGTCGCGCATGCTCTAGAGCTGTCGTCGCCACTCGCCGGTGTTGCGAAGGGACGGACGGTGCACCTTGTCGGCTGCTGCGCTCTGTCCGCGTCTCCTGTCTGCAAACCTTGCCGTTGTCTCACTGATGACTGGCGCAGGTCCTGTGATCGGGGGCCTGAGACGCAGTCTCCTCTCCGCTGGTCCACGGTCACTACGGGGGCAGCGGGACAGCACGATAAGCACGCACGGCGCGAGGACAAAGGGCATGCAGGGGATGAGTAGGCGGGCACATCCATCGCTGAGGGACTTCAGCGCGCCGCAGTGGGAGACCTGCTCTGTGATCGCTGGCTTTCACGCTCAAACGCCCTTGTGCACCGCCTCCCTCAGCTCGCTGGCCCGATTGCTACAAGCACGCGATCACGGCGACACTCGTGGAGGGACCGAGGCTCCAGAAGGGCAAGTAAGGGCTCTCCTGTCGGGCGACTTGCGCCTCGACGCCTGACTTGCGCGTGGGTCTTTGTCCTCGTCTCTCGCTCTTGTCCCGCGCTCTTGTAGGCTTTGAGCTGACTCGCACCGGGTCAGTCAACGCATCTGACACTGCGACAACGCTGCAGGCGTCTCCGTCGCTGTCTCGTCACTCCCCCACTTCACTGCCCGCTTGTCAGCTTCTTCGCTCCTTCCTTCCCTCTTTCGCCAGCCTGACGTCGCGCCTTTTCCCTCGCAGAGCTGTCGGAGGCTAGGACGACTGTCTCGCTTCGTCGAGAATGGCGATACCCGGCTCGTCGCGATTCTCCGCCTTCCTCGCCTCGTCCCGTCCCATCCTTCCGGCGTCCACCGCCCCTCCCACTTCGTCCGCCGCACCTTCCTACGCGCTCAGCGACTCGTACACGCACTCTCAGCCGCTCGCTCCTACTCCGGCGCCCTTTTACGCTGAACAGCACGCGAGCGCGGACTCCGTTTCCTCGGTCCCCACCTTCAGGGCGACTTACGGAGCGCCCGGAACTTCCGCTTATCATAACCTCGCCCCCTTCGCGGCACAGCAACACGCGCATTATGGCTGGAGCAGCGACGCGCCGTATCAAGCCAGCTACGACGACGAGGCGGCGCAGGAGGCGCGAGTCGAGGGTGCAGCGGAAGGCTGGCTCGCTGACCGCGCCGCCGCTTCCGACCCGAGGCAGTACGCTCGTACAAGCACTGCGGCGTACAGCGCGCCGCAGGAGCACTACGTGGCGGGACTCGGGCAGCAGGACGACGCGGCGCAGGGGCTCGGCGGCGACTACTCGTTCGCAATCGACTCACCCGAGGCGCTCGTCCCGCAGTCGTACGAGGCCGCGCAGCACTATGTGGCTTACGACGCCGACATGGCGGCCGAGTACGCCTCGTGCGAGCCGAGTCTGGCGGCGCAAGCCGGCGCGCACGCTTCGCCCATTTCACCCATCTCGCCAATTTACGGTGCTGCGTCTGGCCCGGCGGGCGGGTACTACGCTGCGTCGGGGTTCGGCCCGATGACGAACCAGGTTTACAAGCATCAGCCCTTTGTCTTCTCGGCACCCTCCGCCCCGCCGCCGTTCTCGTACCCGCCGTCGACTCGTCCCGCGTGGCATTGGCCCTCGTCGTCATACTCCTCGCATCTCGTCCCAACGGCGTCGTCATCCCAGCCCTACTATCCGCCTGTTCTCCCACCGACTTCCGGCTCGCACACCCAGGCGCAGTCGGCGCGCGGGCCCGAGTACGGGTTCGACGAGATGTACAGCCCGTCGGTGGACGCGCCGGGCTTCGCAGCGCAGCAGGCGCATGCTCCCGTTGGGATCGACGGGTCGAATCTGCAGGTCCGCTACCACACGTCGAGCCCGATGTCGTTCCGCTCGCTGTCGCCCGCTTCTGCTGCTCCGCGCGGCGCCTTCTTCACCTCCGACCACGCCTGCTCGCACGGTTCGCCCGTCTCTCATGACGACTGGTCCTTCTCTTCCGCCCTCGCCGCCGGAGTGGGCAGCGGCAGTAGCGAGATCCCGATCGTCAAGCGCGAGCACGAGTCGCCCGACCTCCCGCCCGACATGCCCCTCTCGCCCGTCGACACCCTCTTCAGCGCGGTGAGCCCCTCTTCCAACCGGCCCGCCTTTTCGCCCGTCTCGAGCCCGCGCAGCCCAGGGACGCTCGCCTCGTCTTCGGCGCGCAGGCCGAATCACAGCCCGCTCACGCGCCCCGCTGCTGCCGCAGGTCGGGGGCGCGCACCTCCTCCTGCTGCTGCGCGCCCGCCCGTGGTCGTGCAGGCAAAGAGGCCGGCTCCGACGACGGCGGCGGCCTCGGAGCCGAAGCGCAAGTCGACGCGGCAGCGTCGGTCGGCCGCGCGCAGTGTGCGCGAGGCGTCGGCGACTTCGACTGCCGGAGGGGACGAGGGCGAGTCGGACGGGTCGTACCGTGCTTCGGAGCACGAGGACGAGGCGGACGACGATGGGCGCGCGAGCGACGCGGACTATTCGCCGCGCGTGCCCAGCCAGTATGGCCGCACCCGCCCGGCCATCTCGCCCGTCACGGGCAAGCCCGTCAAGGTCATCTCGAAGCGGGGCTGGCCGCCCAAGGATCTCGCGAGGAGGATCTACGTGTGCGAGATCGAGGGGTGCGGGAAGGCTTGTGCGTGGCGATTTTCGCTGCGATTTCCCGTGGCTTGCTCTCTGGATCAGAGCTTGCGCTGACGCCGTCGGTTGTGTGCAATTGCACAGTCGGTCGTCCTTCGGCGAGGGACACGCACATGCGCACGCACGACGGCGTCAAGCGTGCGTCGTCTCGCTCTCTTCTCGCGGGCTCGAGTCCCTGACTCGCATGTCTCGCAGCCTATGGGTGCCCCGTCCCGTCGTGCGCCCGTCGCTTCTCCGTCTTCTCCAACCTCAAGCGGCACATGATCGTCCGTCTCGCTTTCCCCCTTCAACACCTGCCTCGCTGACCCGTCCAACGTGCAGATCCACCCGACCGTCGACTTCCGCCACGTGACGGTGCACGACCTCCCCTTCATCCGCTTTGTCGCCAACGACTCGGGAACGACCACCGGCAGCGCGAAAGACTCCGGTGGGATCGGTGGTCGCCTCGAGTGGATCGACCAGAATTCGTCCGAGGCGACCGAACCGGCGTGAGATCGACCGATTGGCCTGTTCAGACCTTTCTTCCTTGTTGCCGTGCCTGTATCCCGTACATAGATTCCTTCCCTCACCTACGCACCGCACACTGTACCCTCATCAGTCGTCGCCTGTATGCCTTGCCTCTTCCAGCCTGATTCTCGCACGCCCGGACCTTATTGCCTGTTTTCTTCACTGCGCACATCCTTGTAGCCCCTCATCGTTCAATTACCTGTATGCATTGCACGCCCCGTCTGACGCGCCTGAAAGTTCGAAGGCTGTGCGAGCGGAGAGGTACCTACTTTGCAGTTCATTTCTTCGCTTCAAGCTCCAACCTTCATCAGCCACTGTGACGTTCAACGTGATACACGCTGCACGTGAGCTCTAGCATGTCGAGCGATTCAAGCAAGCGGAAAGCGCGGACGTTGAGGAGGAAACCCCGCCTCGACCTCGTTCGATAGCCACGAAGCAGGAGGTGAGCCCGTTCCAACGCAAAGCAGAGGCACAGTATTGGCCCAAGAGTCGAAGAGCCTGCAGGAGCGAGGGCGAAACAAGGAAAAGAAGCATCGAAACGAGACGAGACGAGACGAGGAGAAGGACGAGCAGACGGCATCGGGAGAGGCTTCAGCGGTAGCAGACGACAGCAGAGCGTGATTCCAAGCGCAGTACACGTGGCTCTTTCGCTTCCCTGAGCCCGCTGGAATGTCAACGAGGCCAACCTGTGCGCCCGAGAGCGGAGTCCGCCGCTTAAGCACTTTCCCTCCGAACCTCTGGCCCAAGCAGGAGCTGTGCACCGTACAAGACGCTCCGAGAAGGGCTGACAGAGCTATCCAGCGCTTACCGCCGCGCCCAGAGCTGCTCTCGCCGCGCTCGCCCCGTCGCCGTCCGCTCAACTGATCAAGTCGAGCAGAGCACGCTGCACCGCTCGGGAGGACCCGCCTGGACCTGCAGTGCCGCTTTGAAGTCACTCTTCGCCACCCGAGTCGAGCGGACCTGCCCAGCATGCTCACCGACGCCGACGACACGGCCACCGACCTGCGCGACCTCCTCACCGCCGAAGACATCCTCGACCGCATCGTCGGGAGCATCACAGACAACGATGTGTGCTTCACCCTCGTCTACCTCAAGGAACTCGACAACAAGGGCGAGCCCGGGCTCATCAACCAGGGCCGTAGGCTCCCTCTCCTCCCCAACGCTGCGCTCATCTCGTCGCACATGCTGACGATTGATTCCCCCGACAGACTCGCAAAGCGGCGTGACCCCGCTCGTTGCTGCCGGCGCCAAGGAGCACTCGCGCACCGCTGCCCTCCTCGTCCGCATCCTTCTCGCCAAGGGCGCAAAGCTCCCCTCGGTCGACGACAACCCCGAGTGGGTCGGGCAGGTCCAGGCGTGGGCTATCGAGCTCATCGACATGGAAGGCGGCGCGAAGAAGAGCACGACGCCGGCAAACAAGGACGTCGAGGCGCTTCTCAACATGGACTGGACCGCCGTCGACGAGTGGTGCCGCGAGAACCTCACGCCTCCGCCCGAAGACCTCTCTCGCGACGCTGCCGACCAGCTCGGGGGCTACACGACCGACGACGACTTCCGCGCGTCCTCGCTCCCGCTCGAAGCGCGCACGAACGGCCGGGTCCCGGACGCGTCGACCGCCGACCACCGTGCGAGCAGCCCGGCCGATCTCTTCCGCACGGGTCGTCGCGAGGCGTCGGCGCCGCTCCCGCTCAAGGCCGAGCAGTTGACGCCCAAGCTTGCCTACGTCGACCTGACGGGCCGCTCGCCGTCGCCCGTCCCGAAGGATGAGGAGCAGGAGCCCTCGCTCGCGGGCGGTGCGCCGCCCTCGCCGCCAAACTCGCGCGCCGGCGGAGGCAAGAAGCGCGCGGCGTCGCGCTCGCGCTCTCGCTCGCCCATCGGGCGCTCGGCAGCACCGCAGCCTCGCGCGCATCTTCGCGTCGACAACCTCCCCGAGGGGTACACGTCCGAGCAGCTGTCCGAGCTGTTCTCGTCGGTGCCGGGAGTTGTCGACGTCGAGGTGCACGTCTCGAAGAAGGGCGCTCTGTGGGGCTTTGTCTCGCTCGCGAGCCTCGCGACAGCGCAGCACGCGCACGCGACCAAGAACGGGACGTACTGCTCCGCGCAGGACGCCGCCAACTCGGACGTCCTTCCCCTCGCGCTCACCATCTACGCCGCCGACGGCCACCCGCTCGACCCGCACCGCGAAGTCGAGCCCGTCGTCAACAACCCGACCGGCGCGCCCTATGCTCCCGTCGCATCCTCCTCGCAGCAGCGGCAGCCGCTTCCGCCGAGGCCGTACGGCGCCCCCGCAGGCGCGAGCAGTGGGCGCGGCTTTGGCGGCGCGAGTGCCGGGTTCGGCGGCTCGGGCGCGCCGCGCTACTTCCCTCGCCCCGTAACGCCCTTCATCTTCACGGCCGCCGAGCTCGCGCGCAGGGTCTACTGCGGCAGCTTGCACTTTGGCATCTCGTATGATGAGGTCGCGCGCCTGTTCAGCGAGAAGGCAGGCGTCGTCGCGAGGGTTCTCAAGGTTATGAATGCGCAAGACGGCTCGCACTCGTTCGCGTGCGTTGCGCTTCGATCTCACCTTGTGTATGGGCGATCACTGACGTTTCGGTACTTGTCACAGCTTCGTGCAGCTTCCCGACGCCATCACTGCCGACCACGCTATCAAGGTCCTCCACGGCACCGTTTACAGTTCGTCTCGCTCGGCACTCTCTCTCTCAAGACTGCAAACTCACTTAGCGTCCTCTGCAGACGGGCATCTTCTCCAGATCGAGCACGTCAACGAGCTCGGTCACCGCTGGCTGTTCTCGCTCTCGCTTCACGGTCTCCCGCCGTCGTGGCACTACCAGGACGTCTCCGACTTCCTCATCTCGACGATCGGCTCCTTCGCCGGCCTCATCGTCAACCCTCCGCGCCCGTACGACGCCAACCCGACGCTGCAGGTGCGCGTCGAGCTGCGCTACGAGACCGAGCTGCGCTGGGCGTCAAGCGAGCTCGACGGCCTCCTCGTCGAAGGGCGCCCGGTCCGCGCCGAGATCGAGCAGGCCCGCGTGAGGCAGAAGGTCGAGCGCGAGCGCGCGTACAACCGCCTCGTCGACCACACGCTCCCAAGCGGGGGCAACGACCCGGATGCGCGCGGCGGTGCCGGGGCCGGAGGAGGAGGAGGAGCGGCGGCAGGCGGAGGCGCGTACGACCCGCGCAACCCGGGCACGGGCACCGCCTCGGCGATGCAGAGCGTCGGCGGCGCGACGGGCGCCTACGAGCAGCAGTTCCCGCCGCTCGCGGGGAGCGTCACGCCGGGCGGGAGGAGCCGCCCGCCGCCGCCTCCGCCGCCGCCGCCTGCCCCGGCGAGTGATGCCGATGCGGACGGAGACGCCTACAACCCCTTCTCGCTCTCGTTCCTCAAGTGAGGCGTCCAAGTGGTCGTGGTCGTGGACGTGGTGGTGGTGCCGCATGTTCCCGCTTATTCCCCTTCTCCCCTCTTCGATTTCCCTTCATGTATCGTCTTGAGCTCGTCGTTGTCGCTCTCGCCTCTACGTCCAGCCGCAGTCTCGCCCTCATCTTCGCAGATTTACCCACTCGCACTCGCACTCGCACCATACCCCAAGTTGTCTCGCCTCTTTCGCATTTCAGCAGCCTAGCTCTCTCAAGTAGTCGTCTCGCCGTACCCTTTTGTAGTAGCTGCAATCTCGCGCTCACAAATCTCGTTTGTTGAGGACTTCGTGAAGGACCGGACAGAAAGCAGTGTGCATTTGCAGCTGGATGCGACGGGTGAGGTGAGCGATTCAGTCAATCGCCTCGAGCTCGACGGGCGTCGTCGAAGGCTTGTCGGCGTCGTTCAATTTGCGCCTCGACTCGCTCTGCTTGATGAGGACGTCGAGGATACTCTTCTGCTCCCGAGCGTCGAGGAAGCAAACGATCAGTGCCCTGCAATCGGCGTTTATCGCGCGGTACGGTGCGGAAACAGTAGAATCACGCACCTCGTCATCGTCCACCTCGCTCCTGATGCTGTACAGCTCGAGCTGGATCCCCCTCAGCCCGCACGCGCGGCTGAGCCTCCCGTCCGCCTCCTTCGCGCCGGTCGGCACCTTGAGCACGGCGATGGCGAGGCGCCTCATCGGGCGCTCCTTGCGCTCGACGACGCGCGCGAGGACCTCGAAGGGCGCGCTCTCGAGCGGGACGACGCGCGTCTGGTCGACGAGCGGGTGCGCGTACCCGACGGGCGAGACGAGCGCGCGGACGAAGACGGAGGGCGGGCCGGTCGGGAAGGGGAGGAGGACCTCGGGCTCGCGGCCGTAGAGATTCCAGAAGCGCAATTCCTGCAGCGCGGTGCAGAGCGAGGCGAAGACGTAAAGCGGCCAGTACGAGCGGATTGACGGGAGTGTCGCGAACGAGAGTTGCTGCACCGTCGGAGCGGCGGGAAGGAGCTCGATCAGGGGTCAAAGCGTCAAGCACCGCCACAGCCACGCTGCTAGTCTCTCAAGACTCTCCGGCCTGAGTGCAGGCAAAGCGGGTGGAATGCGAGCGCAATGCAGAGAATCGCGACTCCTCCCTCGTCCCGCCCCAAAGCGCACCGGCTCTTCAGCTCGATGCAGATGCTCCACCCCAGCTCCTCAGCGCTTCTTCCCCACCGTATCCTCTACCTTGAGCCGCATCGTCTCGCGAACAAGCCGGTCGAGCTCCCTTTGCTGCGAGCACAGAGGAGAGACAACGCAGCCGCGCCCGTCAGTCGCGATCCGTACGCCTCGCCTCTCGCGCACCGATAGATGTCTCGTGAGCGAGAAGTGCGCACCTCGTCCTTGGAAAGCCCCGTCACAATTTCATCCACGTCAGTCATGGTGCCCACCACGTCCTCGAGCTCGTCGAACCACTTGCTGAGGTCCTGCGACGTCCAGCGGAGGTGCCCGATATACAGCCGCTCGACGTTCCGGCCCAGCGGCTCCTTGCGGTGCAGGGCCGCGATCAGGCTGTACACCGGACAGTCCGCCGGGTCGATCAGCCGCTGGTCAACGAAGGGGTCGCCGAGCCCGACGAGCGCCACGAGTGAATTGATCGAGATGAAGCAAGGACCGGTCGGAAAGGCGCGCAAGACCTCGGCGGCCGCGCGGTCGAGAGTCTCGATACTGAGGTATGTGAGCGAGGTGCAGGCGGCGGCAAAGACGTAGAGCGGCCAGAGGTCGGTCATCCAGTCGATCGAGGGCAGCGAAAGCTCGACGAGAGAAGGGGCGGCGCGCGCGAGGTCGAGGACGTAGTCTTGCGGGAAGGGCAACCCAGCAAGGTTCAGTGTCTTGAGGCCGTCAAGAGCACCTGAGGAGCCGAGTAGGTAGAGCGATGGGCGCCAATTGCGATTGAGGTTGCAGTGGTATTCGTCGGCCACCGTCAGGTGCTCGAGGCGAAATCGGAAGGGTCTCGTCGGACGCTCGAGAGGGCTGTAGAGGTGCAGTTGACGCAGACCTGCAAGTAGAATCGCTGTTGAGACTCGGACAAAGCGAGGAGTGCTGGCGAGGACAGGCTCACCGGCAAGGTTACGGCCGCTGAGAAGGTCTCCGGGAAGCCCGCGCTGCCCGACGAGCTGTAGAACGACGATCTGCGTCTCCTGCACGGCGTGACCGAGCTCGACGAGATCCTCGTAGCTCCACTTCGCGCCGTCTCCGCGGCTCGTCGCCGGGTTGAACGGGTACTCGTCGAACAGTGCGACGAAGCGGTTCGGGTAGCGTTTGTCCTTTGGCGCGTGCTCAATCCATCGTCGCACGCCTCGCCCGTGCACGAAGATGAGCGCGTCGGCGAGCAGTCGCTGCGCGGGGAGACGGAAGGCGCGCGAGACGAGCGAGCAGGCGCGCAGGTCCGGGTACGACTGGTAGGTCGAGCGGGTCTTGTGGTCGCAGCACTCGCCATACAAACCTACGAGTTGCTCGAGCACGCAGTCGACGATGCAAGAATCGGACAGAGCCACCGTGGACGAGGCGAGGCGGGGCGGCGTGTGCGGGCGGCCAAAGAGGCGCATTGTGCGGGTGTAGCAACTTGTCAGCGATTCCTTTGCTCCTGTTTGGCAGCTCTGAGGCCGTGCACGTGCGAAAGCGGAGGTGAGAAGCGGGGGAGACAACGACGGACGGCGAGGAGGGGGAAGTCAGCTCGCTTCGTGTCTCTTGCACGGACAGCCCGATCAGTTCCAGGTGCACTTGAGGTCATTGAGCAAAGGGCACGAGCCTTGTACGATGCTAGCGAGGCGAGCATACGGCCTTTTCCTGCTCGACCTTCTCAACCGTCGCTCGTGCGCGCTAGCTTGGGGCCTTCCAAACAGCTCGAGCAACTCGTAGTCGTAGAGCTAGTCTCTACGAGTCGCGACGTGGGCTCGCTCCTGATCGGGCGCGTTTTCGTTGCTTCACTCGTCGTCTTAGCCTCGTGCGCAGCAACCACGCGAAAGTTCATGCAGAGCGGTGATCAGCGCAACCTAAGCATCTTCTCGTCATCTCCTACTCGGCACCGGTGCGCTCCCTCGCATCCAGCATCTCCTGGAGTGTGCGCGAGACCTTGTCCCAGTCCTTCGCGTCGATCGCGGCCGTGGCCTGCTTCTCCAAGCGCTCGAGCTGGAAGAGCTTGCGATCCTTGCTCTCGGCGATGAGGCGCGCAAGCTCGGCTTTCTGCGGGCGGTATCGCACGAGAAATCGGAAAGTCAGTGACGTGTACGGCTCGGAAGCCTTGAGCGAGAAAGGCGCACTTCTTCCTCGGGCGGCTCGTCCTTGTCGAAGCTGAGGCGAACGTGCATACCGAGACCGTAGACGGCGTCGATGATGCGCCACTGCGCCTTGTCGTTCCTCGACAGGGCGTGCACCTTGATCGACTCGACGCCCTTCATGCCCTGCTCGCCCTCCTTGTTCTTGCGCGTCAGCGTCTTGAGTAGCACGTCGTGCGCCTGGACACGCGGCAGGAGCGCCGGGTCGACGTCGTTGTGCAGCCAGCCGACGGGAAGAACGAGACGGTCGATCTGAAGCACCGGCGGGCCCGTCGGGAAGGCGACGAGCGCCTCGGCGCCCATGTCGAGAAAGCAAGTGACTGTGAGCTGACGAAGCGAGGTGCACGCTGTGGCAAAGACGTAGAGCTGCCAGAGATGCGGCGAGGCGTGGACGACGCCGAGCTTGAGGGCGATGAGCGACGGCGCGAGGCGCAGGATGCGGGTGAGGTAGCGTTCGGCGCGGGGAAAGGCGCTGAGCACGAGGTACTCGAGACGATGCGGTTCGGACATCCGATTCAGCGCATCGAAGCTTGAAGCCCAGTCGCGCGAGAGGCACCGGCCGTAGACGTCGTGCAGGCCGAGCTGCTCCAGGCGGAATGGCAGCCGCTTGCTCGGCGACGAGATTGGACTGTTGAGCTCGAGGACCTCGACATCTGCAAAGGACATCGTAAGACGTCGCCGCGTGGCAGAGGGAGGAGACGAAAGCGCGCCTTTGAGGTTGTCGCCGACAAACCAGTCTCCGGGCAAGCACAGCTGGCCAGCCCAGTGAATCTGAAGCTTCTTGACGCCCCGCACCTTGCGCAACACCTCGCCCGCGTCCTCGTAGCTCCACTTCGCGCCGTCGCTGTCGACCTCGGCCGGCTTGAACGGCAACTCGTCGTAAAAGGTCAAATCGCGGGTCGGGTATTTCGGCGCGCCCTCGCCGACGGTTTCGAGCCACTGGCGCACCCGCGCGCCGGTGCGAAAGGAAACGTGCTTGAAGAGGACGCGTTGGGCGGCATCGCGCAAGGCGGGCGAGACGAGCGAGCACGCGCGCAAGGCCGGGTAGCACGCACGCGCGTCGTCGGAGTGGTCGGAGCTTCCCGACTCGTCCTGCAAAAGGCACAGGCGGCCCACTTCGAGCGCGACGGCGAGCGCGATGCTCGGGACGGAGAGCGCCCTCGTGGCGGCCGAGTCGAACGGCAGAGGCAGGCCAGGTGGGAGCGGGACACGCAGCGAGACCCAGTCCATCTCGGAGAGCGTGTGCGCGTGAAAGAAGGCGCGGAAAAGCGAGAGAAGCGAGAAAGGGCGACGCCGAGTCGAGGTCCGCGCAAGTTCCGGAGGCGGTCCAAGCGGCCACGACGACGACAACGTAGACACCACTCGTGACGTGCGGCTAGTGTTACACAACACGGTACGGCACCGACGATACTGCAAGAGACAGTTGAACAGACAAAGCGGGACTGGGCGGGCGGGTTCAATCGTCGTCCTCGTCGTCGTCCGGCACGACGACCCTGCGTTTCTTGGTCTTGGGCTTAGCGTCCTTCTCCTCGTAGTCGTCGTCGTCGGCGCCGAGCATCAGGTCGTCCTCGTCGTCGTCAACCTCTTTCTTCGCCTTACTCTTCTTCTTGCCTCCCTTCCTCGCCTTGCCGCCTGCGTCATCCTCGCCGTCGCCTTCGTCCGACCAGAGATCATGCGAGCGCAGATAGTCCATCACGCGCTCCATCAGCTCGTCCTTCCTTCCCGACGTGCGCTCGCCCATCGCCTTGAGTCCAGCCTTGAGGTCGGCCACCTTGAGCTTGGCGCCGTGTTCGCGCACGCTCTCGACAAAATCGCTCAGGTCGGGCGCCTCGCCCGAGCCCGACGCGCCTCCGTCCTCCTTCTTGACGACGCGCGTCTTCTTCGACGTCGTGACGCGCGTGGGGTCGATCTCGTCCTGCGGGACGAGCTCGCGCAGCTGGCGGATGTATTTGCCGACGCGCTGTGGTTCGAAAGGCTCGTCAGACCTGTAATGACTATCCAGAGAGATTGCACGCACCTGCTCAATGACCTCGTAGAGCGGTATCGTCTGGTCTTCGGGCTCGGGAAGGTCCTCCTTGAGCGCCGCCGCCGCGAGAGTCTGCGAGCGTGCGAGATGGTCAGCGGGAAATTGCAACTCGCGAAGGGGCGAGGCGCACCTCGTAGAAGTAGTTGAGCGCTGTGATCGACGCGCGCGACGAGTCAGTCAATCCGTGCGACGTGGGCTAGCCCAGCACCTGAGAGGAACGTGCGACACGCACCAGGATTAGGGAACTTGTCGGGGTTGTACGGCTTCGAGTAGTACTTCATCATCTTCTTGGCGAGGTCGACCTCGGGCTGCTCCGGACCCTCCTCGTCATCGCTCGCCTCGGAGTCTGCGTGTGGATAATTCGGTGGAGTAAAGCACGAGCGAGTGTGTCAAGACGTGCTCATAGTCGAGCGAGAGACGACGCACCCGCTTTGCGGATGACGGACACGCCCGGCTCGACGCCCAGCTCTCGAGTATCGTCGGCGAACGGGAGCTGGCAGAGGTGGATACCGGGCGGCTCGATCTGCACACCGGCCGAGTTGAGCTTCTCCGCCTGTGTGGAAATAACAACACGAAGAGATTGTGGGGAGACGACGAGAGTCAGTTCAGCAGGCTGAGGAGACCGACGCCGTGCGACGCACCTGAGGAAGCAGGAGCACGACCTGCGGCTTGCTGATCGTCCGCGCGATGAAAGACGCATAGCCGACGACGTCTTTCTTGACCATCGACTTGAGGAGCGAGGCGAATGCACGGGTCGAGCCGGAGTAGCGCTGCGGCGAGAAGAGCGGATCAGCCAGACGTCTCTGGACAGGAGGAGACGAGCAGCGCACCTCCTCGTCCGGGTAAATGAAGTGCGCGTGCTTAATCGTCTCCCAAAACTTGAGGTGCCCCTTGCGCGGCTTGAAACCGAGAAGCTTGAGACTCGGTGGGCGGCCGAGCGTCTGCGCAAACGAGGAAGAGACTTCAGCATCGTCCCCTCCGCCACTGAATCTTTCGGAAGCACACGCACCTTGACCTTGCGAATCTCCTGGTCGTCGAAGAAGATCTTGGCGGCCTTCGTTCCGGTCTCGTAGTCGGTACGGCCGACCTGGAAGTACTTCTTGATCTCCTTCTTGGCGTCGAGAATCTCGCCCGTATCCTGCACGAGCGACCTGGTCAATGCGAGCGCAGAGAGCGTGCGAAGAGCGCGACCTGCCTCGTCCTTGTAGACCGTCTTTGTGATGACCTCGTCACCGCCCTGTGTCGAGAGATCGACCTTTGTCGGCAGACGACGCTTCTCCTCGCCCACCATGTTGTACCTGCGTTGCGGGGGAGTATACCGCGCTCGCTGTCAGCACGCTCAAAAGGTCCCGCGAGACAAGCCGAAGCTCGACGCACCCGACGATCCCGATGCTCAAATCCTTGCCCAGCACGAACGGGATCTTGAACGCCACGCGCTTCATCGCCTCCTTGGTGCGCATCGACGCGACCATGCTCTCGAGCGCCATGCCGAGGTCCTCGTTGACGACGGGCCAGTTGGACGGCTCGCCCTCGTCGTCTTCGTCGCCGGCGAGGATGTCCTGCGGCGGCGATGCTGGCCGTTAGCATGGCGCCGAGGGACAGATCAGGTAGCAGAACGCACGCCGTAGAATTTGTAAAGGTCGAAGCCTGCACCATGTGAAGGAGGAACAAAGAACGGCTCGATCTCGTATCCCATCTCGGTCAGGTCCTGCGGATCCGGCGAATGAGTAAATGCGTCGCAAAGTTGACGTGGTCAGAGAGCGCGCACGGTAGCCTTCTTCTTGATGACGGTGTGTAGGCGCTCGTCGCCCTCGAACGGGTCGTCGTTGTCCGTAACGAGGTAGATGCGGTTCTGCGCTGTCGGTGAGCTGGCAGAAGAGCGGTCAGCAAGGAGGCGAGCTTTGCGGGGTCGCGGCACTCACCGAGCACGGAACATCGAGTTTGCGCTCGAGAGGGCAGACCCGAGAACGTTCTGACCGCGATTGATGCCAAACAAGTTCGGGAGAAAATCTGGGTCCTCCTCCGCCTCTGAGCGTGCGCCACGGTACGGTCAGGGCCAGACTCTTTGAAAGGTGCAGGGAATAGCGCACTTTCGAGAAAGTCCTTGAGCTTGCGGATGCCCTCGGCGGTGATGGGCTGCACCTCCTGCACGACGTAGCAGTCCGGGTAGAGCGAATCGGTCGTCAACTTGGCCTCCTTGGCCTGACGGAGGAAGAGAGCGTCAGATAGTGCGCATGCAGAGGTAGGGAGGAGGCAAGCGCACGGTGTTCCAGATGAGGATGCCGACGTAGTCCTTTGGCGACGAGATGACCTTGCGTTTCATCATGGCGTACGCGCAGCGCAAACACTCCTCCATCTTGCTCTTGGCGGGCTTGCCCTTCCATCCTACCGAGCTACCGTGCGTGGCCTGGGTCGGCGGTGGGCGGGCGGACGAGGTGGGGGTCGGGTCCGCGAGAGGAGGAGGAGCAGACGAGTCGAGTGTTGGCGCGAGCATCGACTCGGTCGCTTCGATGCACCACAGGATTGACTCTTTCTGGTAGCGATGCTCGTCGGCGACGTCGTCCTCGTCATCGCTGTCGCCAAACGTCCCCATCCACCGGTCTGTGGGGGGAGTGCGTGCGAGTCAGCGCGAGCGAGAGTGGGCGTGGCGGGGCACGCACTGTAGTTCGAAGCCATCCTGACCCTCTCGGCTGCTCAGCGGGAGCGAACGAGGCGAGCGCGAGCAGAAGGAGCGAGGTTGACCTTGCGAAGCGCCAAGTTGACAACCGGCAACCCCGCACAGCAGCGCAGGTCAGAGCGTGCAGACTTGACGCAGACGACTGGGAACTTTCTGTGCTGGAAATTGCGACTCGCGAGGTCTCCCACGGCCTCCTCCGCCCCTCGCTCCTCCTTCGCGGTTGGCTGATGAACGACACCTCTCTCTACAGCAGACCACGGTGCTGCTGTGCTCTGCGCGTGCTGCTAGGCGACTTGTGACTCCCGTCGCGCTTTTCCTCTCACTCCATGGCTGCTGCCGCGATCCTGCCGCCGAGCTTCTCTTCTCCTGTCTCTCTGCCAACCCCGTCCGATGCCTTCCTTCGGTCTCCATCGTCGGCTGCGACGTCCTTCTCGGTCGCTCGAGGCTGTGCGCTTGACTCAAGCATACAGCATGGCGGGCGTTCTCGCGCAGCTGAATTCCTCGCCGATTTGACGGTCTGCTGCATACTCTTTTGGCCCGGTGCTTGAGTCGGCAATGCTGCGGATCAGGCGCTCTCGTGCTACTTGAACGCTGCGCTTTGGGCCCAAGGACGCTCCCCACAGCTCGGCTTTCCGCGGGGAATATCGCTTCGTCCTTCTCCTGTCCGCGTTCTCCCCATGTTCAGCGGAGTCGAGATGTTCGTCCAGACCGAGATCGGCAGGTCCGAGAAGCGACGGAACCTTCGCCTGTGTTCGTGAGTGCACCGGTCGCGCGCCGCTTTCATCTCTCTCCTTCCTCCGTTCGGACCTTTCGTCGAGACCAGACATCCAGATGCTTCCTTTCAGGCGTCACGCTGTCATCGATCCGTACCGGCTTCACCGCAGAGCGCCCTCGTCTGCGAAAGAGGACGTCGGCATGTGCGTTCTCTCCAAAAAGGCTGCACGTGGCGGACTCTTCTTCTGACCCTGTATGCCAATCTACTGCTCAACGCGAAATCCAGCCAGAGCGATAGCGAGGCCGACGAGGACTCGGGCAAAGAGCAGGCTTCGAGTGGCGACGACGCGTGGGACGCTGTGCGGCACCCAGAGTACGAGAAGATTCATCGACGCGACGTCGACCCGTAGGTCTTCTCTTCTTCCGATTGCAGCATGTGCAGGTGCTTGACTACTGGCGTTTCACTGATTGCTCCATCTCTCGCAGGCTCTTTCATCTGAGCGCTCCGCTCGTGCTACGGATCTTCGAGGATCTGTATCGCCGTACGACACCCGACGAGCAGCAAGGCGAAGACGAGTTCAGCGTACATCACCTCATCGACAAGCACCACAAGCGCTTCCTCGACTCGAACCGCTACCTGTCGGAGCACGACATCTACACCGCTTGGCTCTACTTTGCGAGCGACTCGGGCCGACTGCCGAGCGAGCTTCGCATGAAGTACAACCGTCACGTCCTCGGCTACCAGGTCACGTACGACTCGCAGCGCGGCGTGACCAGCGTGAAGCTCGAGGGCCGCCTCCAACTGGCTCCACTACCCGCGAGGCACGTCGAGCGGACTGATCAGCATGTCTCGACATGGGGCGAATGCGTCCATGCGCTCGAATGGTTCCGGTAAGTCTTGTGCTTCAGATGCTCTCTCTCAATGAGCGTGCTGACAGAGACGGCACCGCAGGCAGTCCATGCTGCCCGACATGATGCGACATGCCGAGGAAACGGTCGAGGTTAGATCCACTCCCGCGCACAGCCGCTTCTGCCTCGAAGATACGTAAGTCTCTCTCTATAAAGAGGTTAGCACCAAACTATGCTGAGGTGTCAATCGGCGCGCAGTCTCGACCCTCTCAGCGCTCACTTCCTCATTGTCGCCGTCTTCCGCCCAACTCTTGGCGCAACCCGGTCCAAGTCGACCGATATTGGCATCAAGGACGCACTCAGCTCTCACTTCAAGAAGGCGTGCATCGCTTGGCAGGAACAGCGTGCCGAGCTTGGAGAGACGCCCGAAGCGCGCATCTTTCTCCTCCCCGGCCGCGATGCGCTCTTCCGCGGCTTCCTCTGCTACATGCATGGTTTCCCGTCTCGCCAGCGCGCCCGCCTCAACTCAGGCAAATCGCTCCGCCAAGAAGATCCCGCCTGGGCCCGCGAGCGCCGCGCCGCCGTCGGCCTGCCCGACGAGCCGGGCAAGATGGACTTTGCGCGCGTCGCGGCTGCGCTGAGCGGGCTCAGCTGGGCCGAGCGGAAGGCGCGCGTGTTTGCGCCCTCGGGCAGCTCGGGCAAGTCTTCGTCCTCTCGCTTGGGAAGGAGTCACCACCGCGGCCGGATGAGCCGCAGCGGTAGCCTCGACGGCAGCGTGGCGTCGCATGGCGAGCGCAGCACCAGCCGCAACTCGCACCCTCGCATGAGGTACACTCCGCTGCCCATGAGCAGGTCATTGCACTCGACGCGCTCGCACTCGACGCATGCAAGCGACTTGGACGTTCACAGCGAGAGCAGCAGCAGCAATCCGGACGGTGACTTTGTGCGCACAGCCCTCCTCTGCTGCACGTCCTCTCTGTGGCTGACTTTGATACTGACAACAAAGCTCCGCATGCAGGTAGACATTGGCAGCGATCCTGACGATTGGTAGACTTCCCCTTCTCGACCTTTGCAGCGCGCGCATTTCTCTCTAGGCTCCGCGTACCCCTCTTATACAGCATCTAGGAGACTCCTCCTTTTAGAACCAATAGCCAGTCTGTCTTCACAGCAAAGCCAACGGAGAGACAACCTCAGCGCAAGGCGGGCTTTTGGGAAGGTCCAGTCACTGACGCCACGGCGCCTGCGCTCTCCTTGCTTCTCCTCAACCCGCTACCGCATGGTCAAGGGTACGCAGCAAACTCACAACGCTGCCAACAAATGGTGCGGCGTGGAGAACGTGGGCATTATGGAGGAAGTGCTACGGCACGTGAGAGAATGGCAGTGGAGGTTCAGGCAACGGTGCAGGAAATGGGATGTAGATAAACAAAGGCAGGGGCAGGGAGAGTGCATGTGAAGGGAAGGAGATGTCGAGGAGCAAGCTGGGGTGTTACTGCTCGTCCTGCTTGCCGTGTCTGTCCGATGCAAAAATGAGATTGAGGGCCGCCTTGCCGTGAGACACCCAGTCGCTGTAGTGCACAAGGATGGCAACGCGCATGAGGGACAACGCATGCCCCAAGCAGAAGAGGTACCTGCAGAGCAAAGCACAAGTCAGGCTCGGACTCACGCAAAGGCGGTCTGCGCTGGCACTGAAAAGAAGAAAGGCCCTTACAAAGTGACGGAATTGATGCAGTCCCAGTGCTGCCCTTCCAGTAGCCGTCGTTGAGCGGAAGCGGCTTGCGCCGCTGCAGTTGAGCGATGGAGAGGAGCCGCGAGTCCCTGCTTTGCCAGCGCACGGTGAGCAATGATCAAGCTCAAAGCGAAAGAAACACGCACTTGTTGTTGCCCTTGCGCTGATTGAGGTGGTCCACGAGCTTCCGCAAGCAGACGTTGCGCATCCAGCAATCGCCTCCCTGGAACTCAATGAAGTACTCAATCCAGCGCGGGTCGATATTGCGGCTCTCAGAAGCAGCCAGGGTGAAGTTGGCATGGTGAAGGTGCTGTTTAGGAGGCGCAGCGGAATGAGGACGTGCACCAGGGAGGGCAGCAAGGGGATGCGCCGCGGTTGTGTTTAAGGATGTCATATGTACCCGGACAAGCGGGATCCGAAAAAGGTGTCGCTTGCGCAAACCAGGCTTGACTTGAGCAAGCGCTCAGCACGTACGAGCGCCCACAGACAACTCTGGTGACCCGCTTGGACCAGGAGAGCCAGGCACGTGCCCGTTCGCCTTTGCTGAGCCTCCATACGAGCTGACATGGCTTCACGCGGTTGCTAGACCGTCCTCTGCAGCATGCGCAACCGGTTCACCCGCTCTGTCAAGGACTCAGACTTTTCGGGTCATGATCCTGCTGGAGCGTTGCCTGAACCGTCTCGCTGCTGAAGAAGCCGACCACATCGCAAGCCGCCAGGCTCTTGCCCGTGCCATCAGATGCGGTCACATCGGCGGCAAGCTCTTTGGTGTGCCAATCAATGTTCAGGTAAGCCGTCGTGTCAATGTTCCAGCCTTTGAGAAGGCATGCTGACGGCTGCGCGCCACACGCAGCCCAGCACGCAGTACACCTGCGCGTACTGCGTGCTGGGCTGAGCTCTACGCATGGTGCTTGTGAATCTGACTATCCCCCTCCACAGGCTTTCTGCTCTTGCGTCATCGAGAAGCTCAAGTACCAGCTCGGGCGGGTCTTCCACCTCGCCAAGCAAACCTCCGCTGATACCGCTCACGACATGGAGGGAGCAGCGTCTTTCATGCGTACGCCTCCATTCTTTATCGTTGCTGCTCCTACCTGTCATTTGATTGCTTGTGACTCCTGCAGTCGCAAGCCAGCGGGAGCTTGTCGAGAGGAAGAACAACAAGAAGGGCATGGGCAAGGGGCATGCAAAGACGCTCAATCTCAAAGACAACAACGTCAGCCCAAACAATTGTAACAGCGCATTGGCACGCGCCTACGGCGAGACCGATGGCAAGGATGTCAAGCCGAATCGGACCAAAATTGGGACGCTCCTTTTGAAGCAGATGGCATATGTCTGCGGCTTCAACGTCTACTCAGGCCGTGAGGTGGTGATGAAGCATGCCAAGGAAGAGGAGTGCGCGACTGTTCATCAGGTCCGTTGACTCTCGCATGGGACGCATGTGATCCTGAGCTGTGCTGACCCACTTCACAACACACAGTACAAGCACAAGACGGCGCAGGACCCGCTCCTGCCATCTGGCGCATCTGCGTGCGGCAACGACAGTGAGGGCAAAGCATCAGCCAACAAGAAGCTTGACGTTGAGACGGCACTGTCGCGCGTTCTTGGCAAGATCCTCGGCAAACTTGAGACGACCCTTAAGGACAAATCCGCACTCTGTCTCATTGCAAGCGCCCTGTTCAAACTCTACGCGCCTATTGTTGTCAACAGCCACCCTTCGCTCAGCGCTGCATTTGCAAGGCTGACCCGTGCAAAGGTGTGTCCCACCTCAACATAGCCAAGTGCTCAGTCTGAAGCATGTCATCTCCCTACAGGCAAGAATGTGGTTGCACAACGCCAAGCTCGGCCACTTCGGTCTCAAGCTGAGCAAGATCATCGCCTTCACCTCGGTCCTCGCCTTCTCGCTCCCAATCGCCGGATACTTGGTGTTCATTGCGGACTGCTTCACGCACCAGCTGTGCGGGTTGGCACCAATGCAGCGCCTGCAGAGCATCATTCAGTTGGTTGCCCTTGACCTGCAGGCAGCAGGGCTTAAGCATCAATGTCAAGTCCCACACGACTAAGGATGTCATAGCCACTACCGGGAACAGGAACGGGAACAGGCCGTTATACCGGGGAGGCACCCCGGTATAACGGGCCTCCGCCCCAGTCCCGTTCCCGTTCTGCAGAAAGGCAGCAAAAGCTGCCGTTGGGAGCTGTAACGGGACTAACGGGACCTAAAGCAAGCTTTTCTATGCTCTCCCACATGTCTGCCACACAATCATTTGCCCTGTGAGACTCCCCAGTGATGGCTACATAGTTGAACCCGTGTTCGAGTGTGACGCTAGCGAGCTGCAGGTGCAGGGCACGTCAGCTGAGGACATCCGCGCTCTTATCAGACCAGACTACTCACCTTGCATCATAAGTACGGAAGGTCGTCCTTGACGTCCTTGAGCTGCGCCGTGACCTCCTTGGGGCCCTTGACACAGTAAAGCGTGAGCTGCGCAATTTGGTGAGTAACGTTCTTGGGCTGTGCTTGAGATGGGACACACATTTTTCAGGTCAACAGCAAGGTAGAATGTCTTGTGCAGGGCGGTCACAACCTTGTTGACGAACAGCTTGAAGTGCACGTCTTGCAAGAGCACTTTGTGATCATGCTCAAAGCTGTTACCGGCGTTGGGCACACCCTTTGGGTGTTAGCGCCGCGCAATACGGTCAACAACGCTGTTGAAGTCGAATTCGTTGATCCTGTAGGAGGAGGTCAGGTCAGTCAGACCACGAGCGCCGCCAAGACGGGACGTACGCGTAATCAGCACAAGGGCGGAATGTCAAAACGTTCTGGCCGCTGATGATGTGCTCGCGCAAAGCGCGCTCCTGCTGCTTGATGGCGGCCGAGATGCGCGAGCAGAAGGTGTCAAAGCGCGGCCTGAACACGCTGGGAAGCTGGACCGCCGTCCACATGCGCTTGAGAGTGTTGTGATTGAGCCAATGTCCGCTCAAAGCGGTACCAAGGTTGACTGAGCCGGCGGGACTGGAGGATCCCGAACAAAGAGCTGGCGCGAGGAAGGAAGTGAGGCATGCACGGCAAGCCTTGCGGATTCCTGTTGTGCCAATTGGGTTGCTATTGTACGCTGCGGTGAACATTGGGTCTGCCTTGCCGGCCGTCTGGTCGAGAGTGTCGAGGAGCATCTTGCATGCCTGCGGGTCCTTCAAAAGCTGCGAGATCGCGCGTGAGGAGCAATTTGACAGTAGATATTCCGTTGGTGCATGCACTGTCAAAATTAGCGCGCTCTCAAGAGCCTCCGAGCCCTGGCTGGCGCGCGAGGTCGCCTTCGGGGCGGACGACAAGGACGAGGACGACGCAAGGGTGCGGTTGTCGACGGTCTTGAGCCGCTTTGAGGGCCGTTCTACTGGGGACATGCAGTCAGTAGAGCTCTGTACGTCCTGGCAGTGAGGCAGGACGCACCCATGGAGGGCAGATCTGTGGAGAAGGGAGAGAAGCGTCTGCGCTGGAGCCCGAGTTGAAGTTGACCTTGCCCGCTTGCCTCTTGCCGCCCTCCTTGCACCTGACCAGCCTGAGACGGTGAGCACTACGTTCTCCAACATGACAGGCGCGTCAGGATTGTCTTTGGGTACCGTCCGGACAGACGTAGCCCCCAAGAGTGGACGCATCACGACGAGCTTGCGACGGCGTGCAGCCGCTTGCAGAGCCTCGAGACGACATGGAGCGGTACCCAGGAGCAGCTGAGTAGCAGGACCAGGCCTGGAGGAGGCGCAACAAGTTCTGTCAGAAGGTTGCCGTGTACCAGAAGGCGGTGGTTCAGCACGGCGGTATCATCGAGAACGTCGACTTTGTCTGGTTTGTCCATTCCCCATGCCATGGCTCAGTAGTCAAGATGGTTTTAATGCAATGTCGTGCAGCCACAACGGCACCGCGGACAACCCAATCGTTGAAGACTGGCACTTTGCTGTCCCCGCTTCCAAGCTTGCGCGCTCAATGCTGCGCCCGGACAACTTTCTCCTGCCCACAGGCAACCCGCCGCAGTCTCTGACAATGTCGGTTTGCATGCGCGCTCGTGGATGTGTGCCAAATCTCATGCGTGCACTCCTTGGCTACACTGCTTTCCTTCCTTCTCTCCTTAGCGCCCTTGGCCATACGCAGAGCTTCCTCCGCAACTGCTTTCCCTACGCTACGCCGCCAAGCTACAACACCAAGGTGCTCTCCAGGCAGGACTTGCTGTCAAAGTCAAACTATTTCCTTGTGGCTCCGACTCTCCCGCCGGCCGCAGCCCGCCGCATCTACCTCGACCTTGTCAAGCCCGAGCATGTCACCTTCATCATCACGTGGGGCTCGACCCCAAGCCCACGCTTCACGGTGAACGGGCATCACGAGATGGACAAGTGGACTCGGATCAGAACGATAATTGGGAAAGCCGGCAAGGAGAGGGGGCTTGCAGTCAAGCTAATCAAGGAGCAGCACATTGTGCACTACCACAAGTGCGTGCGCGGCACCAAGACGCACACCGCTGGGAAACACTGCCTGGAAGGGCACCTTCAAGATTGTGAGTCTCGCGCTTCCAGCTCTGTCCGTTCAAAGCAGCGTTGGAACGCTTCAGTCTGACTCACTCCTACACAGACTGCCACAGTTCAACGTGCTTGAGCAGGATTGGGGCCACTACATCTTGGCTATCATCCTTGTCGCGCACGCTTCCGCATTCTTCTGCGGGCGCAGCAATTCGACAATGCGCGCAGACGCAGCTGTGGCCGTACATTTGCTTGTAGAGCTTCTGTTGAAGCACAGACTGACTTTGCCATTGACGGGACATGATCAACTCATTCCTTGCGGACACCGACTGCATTCAGGCGCTCAACGGTTTGGCTTCAAGCATCGAGTCAAACCAGGTGCGCATGCTTTTGCTGTCCATGACGTGAGACCAGCACGACTGCACGCATCTGATATCTTCTCAACCACACAGCTGAACAACAGCTCGTTGACAGACTTGGACGGACAGGGCACCTTGCACTGCCCTGCCTCAAGGAGTCTTGCCAAGTCAGCTTTGGCTCAGAAGCCCTTCGGCCCTGACACTGCGCTTGTCCCGCCTGCAGCCGACTCTCTTCTTTGGCCTTCTCCTGCTTGGAGGTGACACGGAAGGCGGCCTTGCGCACGAGGAGCGTGGTCCAGTAGGCCCGCGACCTGTCCTTGTTGCACGCACCCGCGCCGCCGAACACAATGTCAAGGAAGTTGTCTGCGCTCGCGACTGCGGAAAGAGTGGCGTCGCGTGAGTGGCGCGCATTGTGGATTGGGCTAGGATGTGGATTCTCACGCCGATATGGCACCCTAAGTGTCTTGTCGACTTTCCCAGAGCAGATTCGCGAGCCACAGGCCGCCGGCACGGTCTCCTAAACCACGGCAACATTGTCATCAAGGTCGGTCTCGTCCTGCTGCGCGGACTTGTCGCTGTCGACGCGGGCGCTCAGGTCAGAGCGACTCTAGGCAGGCGAGGTACTAGACCCCGCCTGTCCGTTGCGCTCGGCCAATTCCCAGTCACTCGGGAGATGAGGGTTGTCGAAGGGCATGTCAATTGGCGCATCGGCATCAACGAGCATGGCGCGCCTGCCTCAAAGAGATCTTCGCCATCTTTGGTGTAGTCGCCGCTCTGGTGGTCCTGGTCGTCCTTGCAGCCCTTCTGCACGGACGTTGCAGAAACGAGGTCTGGCAGCTGTAGAGGAAAACCCCAACCAGTCAATGACGCTCAGACGCAGAAAAGGCATGCACGCACCGGCACCTTGTTGGAGACGGACAAGATCTGGCCGAGACTGATGTCTGGCTGCAATGATGACCTCTTGAACGTTGTAGCGTCCGCAAGGCCGGACAGCTTGTGCGCCCACTCCTCGCGCTCGTACTTGGCAAGATAGTTGGTGAAGTGCTTGTGCCCCTCGTGGACAATGACGAGCGGGTGCGCAAGCGGCACCATGCAAGCCGCGGCATTCAACAGCCGGCGGTCCAGGACAAGGTTACGCAAAACAGTCATGTTGGGAAGGAAGGCGTGGCGGGCAAGCGACTGCGTCTGCGCCTTGGAGTGATTGGGTCCAATCGAGACAACCGGCCGCTGGAGGATTGTCGCCATGAGCATGAGCTTGCCGCGCTGAGCAAATTTGCTGTTGACGGCAAACCGGTCGGCGAAAGCGCGGACCGGCTGGCAAAGGTCGTTGTAGCAACCCTCGCAGAGGATGGGGCAGTCCTCTGCGGTCTTATTGCCGTACTGCATGAGGAGGATTTTCACGATGTTGACGCGGAGAAACGCTGCAGCGACCTCAATCGACGGGAAGCGCCCATGCGGACCGACATCGAGCACCTGCTCAGCGATGGTGCTGTAGAAGCAGTTGCCGGTGCCGATAGTGAGACTGCCGTGCAGGTTGAGAGCCAGAAGGGTGATTGTGGCGGAACTTGGGCGGTAAGAGTTGACAGGGAGGTGGTTGTTGAAGCAGGGGAAGTGCTGCGCGTGGTTGTGATGCGGAGGCGGCGGGTCCAAGTTGCCGTCGCGCGCGTCTCTGTCCTTGCCCTCGTCCTTGTCCTCCTCCTCCAACACATGGGCTGCACAGGCATCCGTCACCGTGTCGGGCGCGCCGTCTGTCATCTCGACGTCGCCGCCTTCCGCCTCAGCCTCTCCCTCTGCACACGCCTCCCGGTCACAGTTGCCCCTTGCCACCGGCATGTCTGCGCCGGTTGTTCCGCCGCGCAGGCAACCAACGAGGTGCACAGTCACGTGATTTGCAAAGCCGTAGAACAACAAGGAGTTATTGCTGATGAGCTGGCGACCATTGAGCAGGAGGCGCTGGTCGTTGACGGGGATGCCCTCCCTTTTGTTGATGTGGTTTTGGAGCTCCAAGAGGGTTGCAGAGGGAGAGTGTAGGTACGCTGCGAAGGACAAGACGCATGAGCGCTCCGGGATAGCAATGAATCCAATGATGGGTATTGACCCACCGTCTCCCCGGCAAGAATCTTGACCAAGAAAATTATCATGTTGCCGCTGTCATTGTCCGGCAAGGTTGCTGTGCATGAGTTGCCGCAGGCGGTCAAGTCATTGGTTGTCTCGCCAATGCGCTCTGAGCGCGACATGCGCAGGCGACGAACTGTTTCCTTGCCCGCCTTGTTGTGCTGGTGCTTGGGCATCTGGTCCGGGCCCTTGCTCCTCCTGTGCAACACGTTGTCCTTGACGCCCACCCTCTTCCCTCTGTTTGCGCCGAGCTGGCCATCGCTCGCGCCCGTCTTGCGATGCTCCTCGTCCGCAGCCTTGCCCTTCTCCTCCGCGCGCGCCTGCACCCCCGCCGCATTCTCTGACAAGCTCGCCTCCGAGGTTGGCATGCTGGGGCCCAACGGCAACTCAGCCTTGGGCTGCGTAGGCGCAGGCGGATCTGAATCGGCCGACTGCGGCTTGTTGCGGGCGGTGTGCAAGTTGTTGACGGGGATATTGGTCAAGCGTGAGAGCTTGACATTGTCATGGCAAGACCTGCAGCGCAGTGCTCGGCGGCAGCTGCACAGGCAACGCCTGAAAGCGACAGACAGCTTGGGTGCTTTGGCAAGGCAGAGGTTGAGGATGCCGCGCCGACTGGACAAGCGCAAGGGCAGCCATGCAGCCGTTGCCCAAGCTGTGAACATTGTCAGAGGATGTAACTGGTTGCAGAAGGGAGGAGGGAGGGGAAGGGGCGAGGGAGAGGTGCGTAGAAGGTTGACGTCAAGTGGGTGGTGTGTCAGAGCAGGTGTTATCTTGTTTGTGTGAGTAGCTGAACAGTAGTGCACACAGAGTCAGTAGGAGGAGGGGACCAAGGCACCCCGGACGCAATGCGCGAGAGAAGCCAGAGTGAGAGGGGACAGGTGCGGCTGCGCCGCTCGCAAAGGTCTTCCTTGCAAGTATCACTTTGCTTATCCTTTGAGGGGACAAGAACAAGGGCAGCGTACACCACTTCAGGCGTTTTGACTCAGATTGCTAACGTTTACAGCACGACCAGCAAGCCTGGAAAGATGGACTGTTGACCTTTGCGGAGTTGCTATCAATCACAGCACAGCCTTGTCTGTTGCGGCCTCTGAGCTCAGCTGGGTCGTGTGGAAAGAGTGCTTGTTCCCTTGGGCAGGAGTTGCCACAGCGGCCGGACAAGTGGCAGCAGCAGCCGTGACGGCGTCGCGGGGCAAGTTGATATCAACTGCATCTTGAAGACCCACATGAGGTACATTTTGCGGCCCTTGAGTGGCTCATTAGAAGGCCGGCCTTTCTTTCACACAAGCAACTTGGACGTCCACAGCAAGAGCAGCAGCAGCACTTTGAGCGTTGACTTGTGGGCATGGCCCTTCTTCATGTTGCATGCTTCCGTGACCGACTCACAGCTGCCAACAAAAGCAGGTAAATAGATCCTGACGACCGGCACATAGACTTTCCCTCCTAAAACATTGCAGCGCATTTTCCCTCGGTTCTGTAGACCCTTTTCATATAGCATCTTATGGACTATGCCTTTGTGAACCGATAGATAGTCTGTCTGCACAGCAAAGCCAAAGAGAGCCCGCCTCAGCAAAGGGCATGCGTTTGGGAAGGTCAAAGGCCCTTCTCTTTCCTCTTTCCTCGACATCTCCGGTTCACAACAAGTAGACTGAAACCATCAATGCGTCCGATATGCGCTAGATTACTCGTCAAAACGATGATGAGGAGCTCTGAGGAGATGGGAGACTACGTAGGCGTGACACGAGGAGACGAAAGCCAGACAACCCAGTATGAACGAAGACGAACAGCTAAGAGAGTGACAGTGGCTTTTGAGAGAATGAAGAATGGGTGCAGTGCTGTTTACGCCTCGAGGTCGCGCTTCTCGGCCCCCTCCTTCGAGTCGATGTGGCGGATCTCGGCACCGGTCTTGCCGAGCTCGGCGGCGAAGGTAGTGGTAGGACGCCACTTGGCAGAGTTGCGCGGGGTGGTCTCGGCAAGCATCTGGTCGACCTGCTCGAGGGAGAGACCCTTGGTCTCCGGGACTGGGAAGAAGGCGAGACAAGGTGTCAGCCGAGCTCTTGGTCTGAGCGTTCGGGTTGAATAACTCACCGAGGAAGTACGCGTATACGAAGGCACACGTGCAAAGGCCGCCCCAGATGAAGAAGACCGACGAGCGGAGGTTGCCCTTATCAGCGCCGACCTGGAGGGCAGGAAGGGGAAGTCAGCCCATGCTCGAGACGAAAGCCGGGGCACCGTCGAGCACGCACCATGTACGGGGTGATGACGGCAATGATGGTGTTCCACAGCCAGTTCGAGGCGGTCGAGATGGCGACACCGCGCGAGCGGATGGGGAGAGGGAAGACCTCGCCGATGAGGACCCACGCGCCCGGGCCCCAGGTCGACGCGAAGAAGAAGATGAAGATGGCAATGAAAGCGACCTATGACGTGGAAAGAACGTCAGGACAAGATACACACATAGCCGAAGCGGGCCCGTAGAGCCGGGGACGCACCTGGGCGTTGACGGCGCCGATGTTGCGTGCAACCGTCTCACCAGCCTCGTTGAGAACAGTCTTGTTGAAGCCGACGGTGACACCGACGATGGCAACGATGAACTGGCAGATGAGCATGCCGAGGGCACCGAAGACGAGGAGGGGGCGGCGACCGAAGCGCTCGACGGTGTAGAACGAGATCGGGGTCGAGCAGACGTTGACAATGGTGAAGATCATCGAGATCAGGAAGGCGTCACTGATGGCACCGGTCGACTTGAGGAAAGGAGTCGAGTAGTAGAAACTGCAGACGGGGTGTGAGACGACTAGGTCAGCCGTTGCCCAACGGAGGTGTTTTCTCAGCGTCGCATGACACTCGTGCAGTGTAGGTATGTAGCGTAGCGTGCCGAGGGCAAGACAGAAAGTGCGGAAGGGAAACGCACATGAAGTTGACACCGGTCCACTGCTGCAT
Organism: Rhodotorula paludigena; assembly: GCF_050403205.1. Lineage (NCBI taxonomy): Eukaryota > Fungi > Basidiomycota > Microbotryomycetes > Sporidiobolales > Sporidiobolaceae > Rhodotorula > Rhodotorula paludigena. The sequence goes on along the minus strand of NW_027481389.1, from coordinate 53,185 downwards.
CATCTGGAGCGACGCGCCGAGGATGGTGCGACGGAGGTTCGACGAGCTGTCCCAGAGCGAGCCAGTGAAGCAGGCAGCCCACGAGGCGTACCAGGTGTCGGTCGGGATGGCGCGGGCCTCGATCTCGGCGTTGGCGACAATCTCAGCGAGCTCGACCTCGACATACTGCGACGTAGGCGGCTGGCCACGAAGGCGGACGAGCGTGTCGCGAGCCTGGTCGAGCTTGCCCTTCTTGACGTAGTAGCGCGGCGAGTCGGGGAGGAGGAAGAGGCCAACGGCGAGGATGACACCCCATGCGAACTGGAGACCGATGGGAATGCGGTACGCCGACGCGTCGGCACGGTCCTGGGTGTAGTTGCAGACGATCGACGCGAGCATGATGCCGATCGTGATGCAGAACTGCGACGAGGCGAAGTCAGCGGGAGCTTCGGGCGACCCGCCGAAGGAGAGCGCGCACCTGGTAGCCCGAGACGAGCGCGCCACGGATCTTGCGAGGGCAGATCTCGGACATGTAAAGAATGATGATGGCCGAGACGAAACCGACACCAAAGCCGGCGAGGAGACGGCCAACAACGATCGTTGCGAGGGCGGAAGCGGCGAACATCTGGATGATGACACCGGCCATGTAGATGCCGCAACCAGCGATGATGGTCAGGCGACGACCCATGCGGTCGGCAAGGTCACCGGCGATGAGGGCGCCGAAGAAGGTGCCGGCCGACAGGATGGACGTGATGAGCGAAGTGTTGGACGACGAAATGGCTTCCGCATCGGGACCCGCGATGGCGGTGATGAACTCGCGCGAGGCAAGGACACCGTTGATGTAACCAGAGTCGTAGCCGAAGAAGATGCCACCGAACGAGGCGAAGGCGCAGCTGGAGAGGATGAGAAGGTCAGCTTCCGCGTCTCGCCTCGTCGCACTCGCGATGTCACGCACGCAAGGTAGGCCTTCCAGGTGACGGGCGCCTCGATGGCGTTGACGTCGGCAGTTCCCTTGAGCTGGCTCATGGCGGGAAGAGGCGGCGAGGGGTGAGGACGGTGTCGAGAGAGAAGGGGTCGAGAGCTGGCGACGGTGTCGAGAGAGGTGAAGAAGGGGGAAAGGAAAGACGAGCTGGGTGTTCTAGCGCAGTGGTCGAGAGTAGGGAGAGAAGCAGAAGAGAGACGCGGAGCCAGCTTTTGAAGGGCGAGGGGGCACAAGCAGGCCCCGGGTCCAGAGCAGGTCCTCCACCCTTCCTCCCACGCGCCCCCTCCTTCCCGTTTTTGGCTCGCCCGTCGCCTTGTCGATTTGACCCCGCCTCACCAACTCGGCCCTGAGAGCAACCGTATGGAGCCATCTTGGAGCATCAGCCCCTTCGCAGTAGTCGATACAGCTCGGGTCACAGGCGGCAGCGATGCGAAGGCCGTCCTCGACGATCTCGGCGTTCGAGCAAGCTCAGCCGTCGCTGTGGATCACGCTCGCCGCGTGCCTAGCTCATTTGTATGCGATCGCGAATTCAGCGAGTCCCAGCTCAGCCCCGTGGAGAAGCGGCGTGGGCGGCGGAGACGGCGATCTCGATCGCCTCGTCGACCGGCCTAGAGTCCGATTCGAGCATCCGACGCCACCCGGCCTTCGTCCAGACCGCGGTACCGGGCCTGCACCGCCCACGCCCACTGTGTTGGTCGATGGTGGCGACGGAAGCACACGGCTTTCCGCCTGCGCTCAGCGGTCCAGGCGGAGGGGGCTGAAGGTCTTCGGAGACCAGAATTTGTCGCCGCCTTACGCGCGAAAAGCGGTCTGTGCGCACAAGCCAGCGCCGGCCCGCGGGCACGACGGGCCGGCCGCCGGTCTGAGCCAGCAGAAGCATCTGTCAGCACCGCTCCGGGAGCAAGCGGGGTCGGCGTGCTGGTCCTCCGGCAGCGTGGGCGGCAAGGGGCGCCTTTGTCACTGACGGGGTGCCAGGGTGCCCGCGCAGTGAGCGGAAGCTGGGAAGCCGAAGTTGCGAAGGTCGAAGCGGTGCGTCGAGGTTGGAGCGTTCGAGCAGCAGGTGCGTGAAGGAGGACCACGGTAGCAACCCCCAGGCGAGGGGCTAGGGCAGATGCTTCCGGTGCAGTGCAGGAGGAAGAAGAGAAGAGCAGCGCTATGCCTTCCGTTTTCCGCCGTTGCAACGCCGTCGTCCGCTTCCCACGGTTCACCGTCGCCCGCAACATGCGACGGTCAAATTGGACTCAGGCAGCTAATTGTCCGGCGCTGATCCTGGGGCCGCCCTTCCACACAATCGCTCAGCAGACAGGCACTCTGTGTGAGCGCGAGCGCAGAGGCGAGAGAGTGTCTGTCGCCCTGTCGACCTTCTCGTCGTGTTCTCTCCCCAGCTCTTATCCCTCGTCTCGTCGATTTCGGGCAGCTCTCTGGCCGACGATGTACCGGTGCATGTAAGGCGTGGAATCCACAACGTAGCCTGCTCTACGAATACATCTGCGAACCGGCAAGAGCGTTAGCCGAGGTGATGCGGGCAGAGATCGCCCGGCTCTATACGTACAACGTCCATGTCTATAAGCGCGACAAGGTGCGCGAGTCAGTACATGCGCAACAAGCGTACGTGAGACGAGAGCTGGACGTACAGCGACTGGCCATCTCTGCGACGAGGCCTGCCCCGACCGCGCTGCTCGAGCCGAGCCCGTCTGCACCGCAAGGGGCGTCAGCATACCGCGACAGCTAGGCAGACTCGGAGAAAAGCATACGCACACAGCATGACCATGCTGCCCTTCCCCGGCTGGTCCATCCCCTTGACCTCGTCGACCGCGAGGCGGAGGTCGCGCAAAAAGTCGTCGACGGCATTGACCGTCAAGCGCGTGCAAGCGATGTGCAGTGCCGGCGGGTTCTGCAGCGCGTTGACTGGGGAGAGGTGCGCAAGGCGCGGTGTCAACTGCCTGATCCGCTGGAGCGTCGAGCAGGAGGGATACGCACGGTGCCAGCCGAGCTTGCCCATCTTGTCGCCAACCTCGTAGATCGGCACCGAGCCCTTGCCGTTTCCCTGCCCCTCAGTCCTGCTCTCAAACGCGACGACGCTGACGAGCGGGTCGCCGAGAACCTCGAGCTCGGGAAAGTCCTTGCGGATGCCGTGCACGATGCGCTTGGCCGCGCCGACAATCTCGCGGCATGACGAGAGGTAGCCGTCTTCACCCATGTAGACGAGCGAGGCCCATGTGCCGGCGAGGATCGCGCCAGGACTGCGCCGCGAGGGAAGAGGTCAGAATGAGCATTGGACCTAGTCAGCAGTACATCTCAAGCCAGAGCTCCACTTCTCAAGCAGGTTAAAAAACGCACCGAGAGCCCGACATGGTCGGCGTGGCGTAAACACCGCCTGGCCACGTCGTGGTGACGCTGTATTGGTATTTGCGGATTGCCTTCGAACGATACATGATGACCGAGCTCCCCTTGCACGCCATGCCGTACTTGTGCGTGTCACACGAGATGGACGTCACGCCCGGGACGCGGAAGTCGAACGGGACGGTCGGGAAGCCCGCGCGCGCGAGGAAGGGCACGAGGAAGGACCCGAGGCAGCAGTCGACGTGCAAACCCAGGCGGTGCTTGAGCGCAAGCTGCGACAGCGCCTCAATGTCGTCAATAGCGCCGTCGGGGAAGTTTGGTGCAGAGCCGACAAGGAGGATCGTGTTGGCGTTGATGGCGCGGCGGACGCGCGAGATCTGCACACGGCGGGTCTTGCGGTCGACGGGTACTGTCGAGTAACGAGCGTCAGCGTAGGATCTACGGACTGAATGTCAAGAAATGCGCACTGTGGTGGATCTTGATGCCGAAGTACTTGGCAGCCTTGTCGAAAGCCGCGTGGACCGACATGGGCACGATCATCTCGGGCTCGGTGATGCCGTACTCTGCGCGAGCCCGGTCGCGATACGCCTTGCACGCCATGAGGATGCTCTCCGTCCCGCCCGAGGTGGTCGTGCCAGCGCCGCCGTGCTCGTCGATGGCCGACGTCGGGAGTGGCGAGTTGAAGAGCGAGAGACACATCGAGACAATCTCCGCATCCATCTTGCGCACGCCTGTGTCATCGCGCCAAATTTACCGATTGCTCGTGAGCGAACGGGCGGACCGCGCAAGTCCAAATCGAACGAGGCGATAGACGCACCAGGGAAGACGTCTGCATGCAACGGGTTTGACACCTCAAACTTGCCGAACGCCTCTCGCCAAATATCGCCCATGTCCTTCCCGCCATGATACACGGCGCCACTCACGCGCCCGCTCTCCCACTTGGTGTTGGGCAGCTCGCTCAGCTTCGTGAGTGCGGCCGAGACCTCGTCGGCGGAGAGACCAGACGAGGGCAGCGTGACATAAGTCGGCGCATCAAGGTCCTTTGGCGCGATCTGCGAGGGCGGCGTCAGCTACGAACGATGTCGGAAGTCGCGTTGGATACAAGTGGGGGTCACCTTCTTCTCGAGGTCGACGGTGACGCTGTCCAGCTCGCCCTGCACCTTGCGCCGGACGGACGGCAAGAGGAGCATGAAGGCGAAGCCCTTCTGCACCGCGGCGAGGTACGTCTCCTTGGCCGTCGTGAGAATGCCGCGAGCCCGAAGGTGCCGCACGAGGCGGATAAAGTGCCGCACGACGAGGTACCTGTTGCACTCACAAGGGTCAGTGACACTTTACAGGGAAGGTTCGCGAGTGCACGCACCAGAAGACGGCCTGTGAAGCGAGGACGCGCAGCAATCGGCCTCATCAGCTGGTTCGGGGAATCCGCGCAATCTCAGCGCTCGACGCACCTTCTGGGCGTTCTCGACCGTCAGAGCGTGCTTCATGAGAGCACTCGAAAGTGCTGGTGACCTCGGCGAGCCCATCCTGTGAGAGTGAGCGATGCGTTCGGACGAGAGCGATGGCCGAACGAAGCGGCGGAGGGCCGTCGCAGAGTGGCGCTCTCTCGCGAGCGGGCTAACTGCCTCTCTGCCTTGTAGCCGAGTACTTGAGAATGGCCAGAACCGCTCACGAGAGTAGAAGAAGCGCTGGCTCTACCTTTCAGTCCTCTCAACAATGACATCTCGGCAACGTCGTCTGGCGCACATCCTACCATGTTCCGTCAGGTACACAATTACTAGACACGGCACAACAAGATAACGATGATGGCGCTCGTCGTCCGCTCCCGCTAAGCCCTCACTGCGGCGGCAAAGGCAGCGGGTAGCTCCCGAGTCCCGCTGCTCCTGCTCCTACGCTCGCTCCTCCCGCGCCCGCTGCGCTGCCGTATGCAGGGAGCGGATACATCGCGCCTGACGGGCCCGCTTGCTGCTGCTGCTGTTGCTGCGCAGGCGCAGGCGGGAGCGCCGGCGGGCAGGGCTTGTAGTCCATCGCGGCGCCCGCCGCTCCACCCGCGCCCGGCTGCGGCGCGTATGGAGACTGCTGCTGTTGCTGCTGAGGCGCGTACGCGGACTGCTGAGGCGGGCGAGGCAGCGGCGGAGGGGGCATGGCCGCCGAGTTGGGCGAGACACCGGGCGGCGGCGGAGTCGGGAGCGCGGGGAACGACGAGGTAGGCGGGAGCGAGGGCGCGTACGCCGACTGGGCGTTTGAGCCGGACGGGCCAGGGATCGCCCAGCCGCCCGGCGGCTGCTGCGGCTGCGGAAGCGGCTGCTGCTGCTGCTGACTCTGAGACTGCGACGGTGGCTGCTGCCCCTGCTGGTACTGCTGCGGCTGCGGAAGAGGCGGTAGCGGCTGCTGCTGGTGCCCGGGCGGCGGGAGCGAGTACTGGAACGGCCAGCCGTATGGATTGTACGGCGCGGCGTTCGTCGCCGTGACGGGCGGCGCAGGCGTGCCGGGCACGGCCGTGACGCTCTGCGGCGCGTGCGGCCCGATCCCCGGCGGCGGGTACGCCGGCTGCCGCGTCATGTCGTACGGCGCGTACGACTGGTACCCGCGCTTGTGCTGCTGCGCCGCCGCGGCCGCCGAGGGGAACTTGACGCGCTCGACGATGGTGATGACGGTGCGCGTCTCGACGACGGGCCCGCCGCGCCCGCTGGCGTCGAGCGGGTCGACGTCCCAGCGACGCACGACCGACTGGGTGCTGCGCGACTCGCGCACGTCGGCGACGAGCGCGCCGAGCTTGGCCGACCCGCGCGGGTCGATCCGCTCCTCGGTCCGCGACGTCGTCTGCACGGGGAACGTCTGCCGCCCGATGATTTCGCCGTCGGCTCCGCCGCTCGAAAAGGCCGGGAACGCCGCAGCTGCGGCGGGGGCAGCCGACGGACGCCGCATCTTGGCCTTGTTGGCGGCGGCGAGCGCAGCGTGCGCGTCTGGCTCGAGCGAGTCGGCCTTGCGCTTCGTACCCGCGAAGAGGTCGGCCGGCTCATCAACGTACGCAACGTGCGGGAGGAAGCACTCTGCGTCCGCTTCCTCGCCGCGCGCCTTGAGGACGGCTTTGCGGAAATCGCGGCTGAGCGTGACCGGGTCGGGGATCTTGTTCCACGGGATGTTTTCGCGCGCGATGCGCCGCCGTTCGGCCGAGACGTTGGCGCCCTTGGCAAAGCGCGTCGTCTGCTCGATGAGAAAACTCGAAAGCTCCTTGAGGCCGTCGAGAACACGGCGTGCCGAGAGGGAGAGCGGTAGCGGCTGGTCGGCGGGGTGTGACGTGAGGAGGTGGTGGTAGTGCCGTCCGACGAGCCAGAGGAGCTTGACAAAATGCGGGTAGCGGAACTTGCGCGGGACCTTGGTCGCGAGCTCGATCTGGTAAACGCGCAGCTGTGTCGGGATGTTGAGCGAGTGCAGGAAGTTGCCGCCGATCACGAGCGAGTCGGCGGGCGTGTACTGCGTGTCGGAAGGGGTCCTGAGTCAGTCACACAATGAGCCTGACGGCGATCGGGGACCGACGCACCACTGCGTGGATCCATCCGGTCGGGATGAACGCCGTGTACCCCTCCTTGAGGTCCATGCGGTACACCTTATCGACCGCATCTCCGAGCCACTCCTGCTCCTGCCGCTCGGACGACCCGCTCCACTGCTCGTACGCCTGGAGGTTCGCCGGCGTCGGGCGGATGAAGAAGAACGTCTTGCCGCCGCGGAGGACGTGGTAGAAGACGGACGAGCCTGCGAAGTCGACGTGCCAGTCCTGAGAGGTCTCCAGAGTCAGCATCATTCGCCGCCTCCTTCGTCGAATCGATCTCGCGAAGACTGTGCTCGTCCGAGAGACGACGAGATCGTGCGACTCACCGTCCAGCACTTTTCGACGCTCATCAGGCAGTACTTCTGCACGCGCGGATATTGCCCAGGCACCTTCATGTCGTTCGGCCAGACGTTGTCGACCCAGTCGAGTTTCCTGCGGCAGGGGGCAGCGAGTGAGCACCGTCCGATCCGCCAGCGCTCGCATACGCGCCGAAGCGCCGAGCGTGTCGCAGCAGGGAGAGGGGGAGACGCACCTGACGAGTTCGGGCGCCTGCACCATGGCGCCGAGCCGGCTCTCGCTCACCTCGAGGCTGATGACGTTGCGCACCTTGTCGCGCTTGGGGTCGTCGTAGTACTTGGCCCACTGCCCAAGCGTCCAGTTGGATAGCGACGACTGGGACGCGCAGTCGATCACCTCGAGGGGCGTTTTCGGGCCTGGCGGGGCGCATGTCGAGTGAGCGAGTCGAGCATCCACGACAGAGTCGAGAAGAGAACACGTACCGACAAGCTCGGCCACCTCCTTGACCGTAATGCTCCTCGGCGGCATCTGCAAGCCGAGCCCGTCCTCGTGCTCGACCACAAACGGCTCCATCATGCCCTGCTCACCATACACCCACTCGTCGCCCTCCTTCGCGAGCTCGCGCCCGTCGCGGAACATGCGGAACCCGCCTCCGCCATCGCTCGCGGCACGAAAGGCGTCGACAATCTGCCCGCTGTGCTCGCGCGCGTCGATCGTCTTGATCCACCGGTCGACCGACGCCGGCAGGTGCTGGTCGAGGTTGGCATAGTCGATGTTTTGCGCGCGAGTCGTGCGCGAGGATTTGCGCAGGTTGGACGCGGGAGGGCGCGGGGCGGCGAGGGAGGAAGAGGTGGTCGAGGTTGAGGTCGAGGCGGACGGGAGCGGGGCGGCGGGAACGACGGGCGGCTCAGGAGCGGTGACGACGCTGTCCTTCGGTGTCGATGCAGACAAGGTGGCGTTGGAGGACTGGGCGGGTCTGCAGGCGGAGAGGCAGAGTGAGCAAGATGCATCCGAGTGGGGGTGGGAATAGCGAGCGAGAAGTCGCTGCGATGAGCGTCCAGAAGCGCAAGTGGACGCACTCTTGAGGCTCTTCAACGGCCTTGGTCGCGTCGGCGTGGCCGTTCTCGCGCTGCTCGTCGCCGTTGCTGGCAGCAGCGGCGGGTTCGACGTCCTTGCTCGGCGCCTCGCCCGGCTCGTCGTGGTCGGACGGGCTGTCGCTGAGCTCCGACAGGCTGTCGCTGTCTGCTCCGTGCTCGTCGCCGTCGTCGTGGCCCCCGTCCGACTTGTTCTGCGCCGCCGACTTCTTTCCCTTGGTCGCGGGCTGATCCCTGGCCGTGCCCTTTGCCGGGCTGGGCTTGGGCTTGCTCGCCGGGTGACCAGCGCTGGCCTGTGGAGCGAACGGCGACTTGTCGTACGCCGCTCGGCGGGGTCGCGCGAGTGATTGTGCGGAGGCGGGGGAGGACGACGGAGCGGCGGCGCGGCGGGACGCGCTCGTGGTGCGGCCCGTCGAAGGCGTGGATGCCGCCATTCCTTGGCTGACTCCTGCTGCGCGCTCGGCTGCTCTGGCGCTCGCTCGGCGCGAGGGCGGGAGACGGCGGCGGAGCGTGGGCGGGCCAACGCGAAGCGCGAAGACGCGCGGGGGTCTCGCTCGCCCGACTCGCTCACCGCGCCGCAGAGGGTGCCAGTGGGTGTGTACTGCCCTCCCAGAACCTCGAATGCGCGCTCCCGGGCGGCCCGAACCGCTCCCGCTGCGTTGCGTCCCCGCGTCGCCATTCCTCGTTCCCGCACTTTTCTTCATCAGCAAATCTGCTCGCAAGCCTCCTGCTCGCCGCCTGTTCGCTCTGCTGGTCTGTCGCTTCGCGCGCTTGCTCGTGCTGGCCTTCGTCGCCGAATTTCCGGAGAGCGCTCGCTCGAACAGCTTCGTTTCGTTTCCGGTTCCTCTCGCTGATCTGTCTTGGCACGCTGCTTGCCATGCTCCGCTCCCGCGGGCCCAGTCTCTATAACTTTCCCAGTTTCTTCACGTCAACAGGATTGGGTCCGCCTAATCGCAGCCTCTCACGCCGTCGCCACACCGCTCAAGCCAGCGAAAGTGTCTGTGTCACTGCAGCATCCTCCCTCGCCCCGCTCCCTTCTTCCTCGCACTACTCCCGCCCGTAATGGTACACGGGCGGTGGCACACTCACGCCCTTCCCCGCCGCTCCTCCTCCGAGCGGCAACGGCGCGCCAATCACGATCCCGTTCGGCCCGTTCCGGCTCGGCGCCCGCTTCGCGCCCGCCGTCGTCGGTGGCGCCGGCGCCCGGCGCGACGGCTTGAGCGAGAAGCGCGCGAAGGACGCGGGGAGGAACGAGCGACGCTGCTCGGCGGCGGCCGGGCGCGCCTCGTCGCCCACTTCGCGGTCGAATTGCTCGTACGCGTGCGAGTGCGCCCACGCACCTCCGCCGTCCTTCTCGCTGGGCGCGGACGACGAGTGCTCTGCTTCGCGCTGCAGCCGGAGCTTGCGCAGCGCGGAGGGCGTCGTCGAGTCCTTCGATAGCGAGCGGAGGACCTTGAGGCGCGCGCCGAGGGCTAGGCCCTGTCGCGCGAGCGCCGGGTCAGCAGGGACGAGTGGAGTGACGTCGAGGAGATCGAAGACGCACCATGAGGAAGTTGAGGATGCCGACGAGGAAGAGGAACCAGGCGGAGACCTGAACCCAGCCGGCCGTGCTGCATCGTGCGTGTCCGTCAGCTCTGCGTTCTCCTCGTCGAGTTGGCCTGACTCACTAGTGCGACAGGACCTGGCACCCGACGAAGACCTGGACGGCGCCAAGCACGCCGACGCCGTACTCTTCGCCGAACGGCGGGAAGAAGCTCGTCCACAGCTGCTGCAGGAGGACCGCCGGGCGCGAGAGCGGCGGGAACGGCGGTGGAAGCTCGGACAGGAGCGCGAGGAGGAGGATCGTCGCTGCGAAGGGTCAGAGCGCTCATTCAGCGTGTGTGCGGCGTGCGAAAGGGCTGGAAGAGACGAGCCGCACCGGCAAAGATACGCTCGAGGGTCGAGAAGAGCGCGCCTGCTGCGCCCTTCGGAATGCTCGAGTCGCCGATATACTTGCACTGCTTCTCGGCTGCGGCCTCGACGGCGCCGAGCGGGAGGTTTGTCGCCGTCACGCCCGCCTCGCTCGTCGAGGTCTTGGTCGCACGCCGAATTGTCGTCGTTACGCTCGCGGACCGCTCGTCTGCGTCCTCCTCGGAGCGCGGGGAGAGTCCAGCAGCGAGCTCGTCGGCTCGCTCGCGGCGCGCAAGCTGGCGGCGGCGCTGGAGTGCACGGTGGACCCGCTCGAAGCCTTTGGACGTCTGGACGGGCAGAGCTACTGGTCGAGCGGTCGGCGAGGAAGAGTCGAAGCCGGGATGGTGGAAGGCTGGGGTCAAAGGAGAGTCTGGGACGAGCGAGCGCCGGACAATGCGAGTAGAAGCAGTCGTCGAGGGAGACGCGGCGGCTTTCTCGGCCTCGTGCATGCCGCGGATGTCGCTGCGCAGCGGGCTTCAGCTAGGTTCTCAAATAGAGAGAGCGCGAGAACAAACGCACCTGTCAATCGTGAAGATCTCGGCGGAAAAGACGAGGCAGATGGCGACTACGCTCAACAGGCGGAGGAAGTTGAGCAGTAGAAAGAGAACGGCGGGCTTGCTCAGGAAGGGCATGGTCGTCTGTGTCGGCCAGCGACTACGTGAAGGGCTGAAAGGATTGAAAAGACGGCGGAACGAGAGAGATCCGGGCGGGGCGACCAGCGCGAGTAAAAGCGGGAGAGTCCGAGGCGGTGGAAGGAAGCAGCGGCACAAGCGAGAGCAAGCAAGGTGAAAGCTAGGCGGAGGGCGCAGGACAAGGGCGAGCGAGACGAAGGAGAAGGCCCTTGTCCTCGGCACACGAGGGGCCTGAGCACGAGGACAAGGTCCGCTCTCCCCGCCAGCGGGGCAATTACCCAAGCTTGTGTTCTGACTGTACTCTGTTGTCCCTCTCGAGCGTTTCCGTGTGTTTAAGAAGCGTGTTCCGCAGGCTGACGCGCACGTTCTGCGAAGAGGCGTCCTGCCATTGCTTCTCCCATCCTGACACCGCAGCTTCAGCTTCCTTACGGATGCAGAGTCCCCACAAGGTGCTGCTCGAGACTAGGGAAGTCAGGAGACTTACCCGAAGCTGCATGCATGCTTGGCTGAGCAACAAAGAACTCCGGCACGCTCGACCTTCCCAACCTTGCGCTCGTTGCTCTCTCCCGCCCTCTGACTTGCAGGAGGACCCGACAAGCACTGTACAGTCACCAGCAGGTGGAAGAGTGGCCCTGGGCAGGAAGGAGCGCGTCCAAACCGCCTCCTCCGGCACTTGCTCCTCCTCGCTTCGCTCTTCCGCGCATTCTTCTCGTCTCTCGCCTCATCAACGCTCTTTCGACAGCGCCGCTCCGACGCCCACTTGGTCTAGTCGCATGATACCTCATTTGGGCTATTTTCGCTCGCTCGTTCCGCCTCTGTCGCCGTGGCGAGACAGGTCGGGCGAGCACTGCCATGACTTGAGGTGGTCGTCGGTTCAATTCCGGCAGTGGGCCTTCTCTTTTTTTGCTTTTCGCGTCCTGCTTTTGGCTGCGCTGCGCCCTGCGATTTGGCGGATCGCGGCGGCTCGATGTGCGTCGTGCCGGACGCAGACTCGTAGGGTCCCGCCTTCAGCACGAGCCGGCAATATCGGCGGGTGAGAAGTAGGCACGCTTGCGACCGCTCATGCGTGTGAGCGCGAGAGAAGCGTGCACCAGCCGCTCGTTCGGCGACTTCTGCGCGTACCGCGCGCATAGGCGTCCTCGCAGGCGGATCCACCCGTGTCTCGTCTCGTGCACTCTTCACAACCGCACAGCGAGCCTCTCACGTACAGGCAGGGGATCAGCGCCACGCATCGAGGGAGAACCGCAAGTTTCGCAACACACGCCACGGGCCGTACAGGGACGTCAGGGGGTAAGGGGCGCGCAGAGTTTACGAGCGGGGCTTCTCCTTCTTCTCTTTCCAGAGGGCGAGAAGACCGACGCCGGAAACCTTGACGACCTTGAAGCGCACACCGGGAATGTCACTGAGCTCGTACAAGCGCGTGCAAGCGTGTGCGAGGGCGAGGAGGAGGCGAGAGCGGGCGCAGGAGGCAAAGGGGGAGCAGGAGGGGGTCAGCCGCGCGTCTCGGGTTCCGGAGGCTCGACGCCGCGCCCGCAGGCTAGGCTGCAGCACAGTACGCACCCCTTTGCCTTGCCCTTGCGACCGAAGCCCGAGATCTGCGGCGGTAGCAGAGGCGCCGAGGAGGAAAGAGGGGACAAGACGGGGTCAGCACCCGCGAGCCCGAAAGCACGAAGAAGCGACGCGACGCACGAGGACCTCGTCGTTCTCGTCGACAAAGTTGAGGCAACCGTCGTTGGGAACGAAGGCGGTGACTGCGCGGCGAGCGGGGCGGACCCGTCAGCGACCCCACCTCCCCGCGGAACAACAGAGACCAACGCGGCGCACCCTTCTTGCCGTTCTTGATGAGCTGCACACGGACACACTTGCGGATGGCCGAGTTGGGCTGCTTGGCCTCGACACCGACCTTCTCGAGCACGATGCCCTTGGCGTGCGACGAGCCGCCGGTGGGCGACGAGCGGTACGCGGTGCCGAGCGCGCGCTTCTTGTAGTTCTTGTCGGCCTGCGAGCGTGCACGGATGACGGTCAGCGGCGCTGTCCTGCGCGATGAGGGAGGTTGCGCGGGTGTGCGGGCTCGAGGGCGAGGTGGGCGCGCAGGCGAGTCGACGGCTGCGCGCGCGCAGGGGACGGAGTGCGATGCGATGTGGCACCTCGCCCACACGAGCGACATGGCGCGCAATCGAGGTGGTGCGGCGAGCGTGAGCCGAAGGTCGAGGCGTCTCGATGCGCCACCTCGCCGACGGTCCCACCCGCTGCCGGCCCCTCGCTCGTCCTCCCCGTAGATCCCACACCACAGGTTCATCCACCAGCAGCGCCACCACAGACGCGCGCGAGGCGAGGCGAGTGTCGCGACTTGGGCGCTGAGCACGAGCACGGGTGGAGGGGGGAGGGGGAGGGAGACGGACCCAGCGGTTGTCACGGCGGTCGTCGCGGAGCTTGCGGCCAGCGAGCAGACCACGAGGCTGTGTGCGTGCGGGCGGTCAGCTCTGCAGCCCAGCGCGGGGGGAGAGCGGGGCGGCGAGAGACGCACCTTGCAGGATCCTGCGAGGGGCCGAGCGGGAGAGGGCGCGGGTCAGCATGTGCGGGTTTCTCGGGCGGGTGGGGGCAGCCTGTGCGGGTCTGTGCGCTCGCTCGCGGCCGTCTCGCGCGCGCTGGGGGCGGCGATGGGCGCGGGAGCGAGGCTCAGAGTTTTGACGCGAGAGCGGGCGGCGGGGGCTCGCTCGAGCGGTGGCGGGTGCGGGAGGGGGGGCGGGTGCACGGCTGCGTGCGTGTCTGTGCTCCAGGGATGCTCGACTTGCCCATGGTGAAGCGGCGGTACGAGTACGAGGAGGAGAGGGCGAGCCCGGGGGCGCGGCGACTCTGAGGCGAGGCGAGCGCACGGCACCGCCGACCGCCAGGCACCGCCTAGCGCCTCGCTGCCCCGCGAGTGCAGCAGCCACGGACTAGTGCTGCCCAGACTGCTCGTACTCGAGCACCCGCTCACCGCACCGCCCGCCCGCTCGCTCGAACGAAGCACCCTCGCCTCTCGACCAGCTCGGACTACTGCTCGTCTCTCTCGCTCAGCTTGCCCAGACCAGCTCTCCACTGCACCCACGCTGAGCATGGCAAAGGGTCCCAAGGGCCGCGGCAAACTCGCAAAGGGTGCGCCCGCCCTCTCCCCCTCGCTTGCTCCTCACTGAACCTCGCTCGCTCCGTCGCACCCGCACAGCCCTCTCCGGCCAGCAGCAGGCCCACCAGCAGCGCCTGCACGAGGAGCGCGCCCGCCAGGCCGAGCAGGACCGCCACGACGCCATCAAGGCCCGCATCAACGCCGGCGCACCTGCGAACAAGAAGCGCAAGCTCGCCGTCGCTGCGCCAGGCCAGGACACTGACGGCCGCAAGACCACCGAGACGCTGCGCGACGGACCACGACCCGCTGCTGCTGCCGCTGCTGCTGCCGTGCAGCCGTTCCGCCGCGGAGAGCGCATCCTCCTCGTCGGTGAAGGTGCGTACGACTCTTCACCGGCTCTTCGTCCTGTGCTCACCCACCCGGACCCACAGGCAACTTCTCCTTTGCACACTCGCTCCTCCTCCCGCTCTCGACCGCCGCCGCCGCGTCGTCGTCGTCCCACCCGCCGCCGCTCCCGCTCGTCACCCCCTCGCTCCTCTGCTGCACCGCGTTCGACTCGCACGCCGTCGCCGCGCAAAAGTACCCCGACCTCGCCACGCACGTCGACGCGCTCCGCACCGCGGGCGCGACCGTCCTCTTTGGCGTCGACGCGACCCGCCTCGAGGACTCGCGCGAGGTGCGCGACTTTGCCCGCCTCGGAAAGGTGCACGCCGCCGCGGCCAAGGGCAAGGAGCGCGAGGTCGGCGGCATCCGCGACGAAGGGACGGGGTTCGACCGCATCGTCTTCAACTTTCCTCACGTCGGTGCGTCTCGGCATGCCTGTCTTGCTCGTGCAAGTAACGGCTGCGCGGCGTGCTTACGTGTCTTGAGTCTCGCAGGCCAGGGCATCACGGACCAGCAGCGCAACGTGCGCCAGAACCAGACCCTCCTCATCGACTTTTACCGCTCGGCCGCGCTCCTCCTCAAGCGCGGCCCTTCGCGCGCCGGAGCGGCAGGACGGCGACGCAGCGCAGGACGGAATGCCGGCGTGAGCGACGACGACGGCGACGAATTGGGTGCGCCTGAAGCCACCGCCGACGACGCCGACGCGGGCGAGGACCCATCGCTCGTGCCCGTCCCCTCTGCGCCCTCTACGCGCGGCACCGTCCTCGTCACTCTGCGCACCGCGCCCCCTTACTCGCTCTGGCTCCCCGCGCAGCTCGCGACCAAGCCCGCGCTCCTCCTCCCCTCGCTCCTCTCCCCCGCGGACCTCTCTGCGCGCGCGAAACTCGGGAAGCGACAGCCCGCGTATCGCACGGTGACGAGCTGGGCGTTCGAGCCGGCTAGGTGGGAGGGGTACGAGCATCGGAGGACGATCGGGTGGGAGGAGGGGAGGAGCAGCGGCAAGAACGACGACTTGGTGCTCACCGCGAGGGAGCGCAAGGAGCGCCGCTTCTCGGCGGCGGCGGCCGAAGGCGCGGCGGCGGGGTCGGGCGGCGGGAAGGGCTCGGGCGCGGGCAAGAAGGAGGACAAGGGCGCGGACAAGGCGGCGATCCGGACGTGGGAGTTTGAGCTCGTGCTCAGGGAGGACGACAGGGCCGGCGGCGGAGCGGGAGGACGCGGAGGTGCCAAGGGAAAAGCGCGCAAGAGGAAGGCCGGCGGGGCGGACGACCCAGACCTTAACAGCGACTGAGCACGTTGTAACTGGGCTCTCGTCCACATCTCACGTTTTCGAGCTGGACCGTCGGCGAGCGTGCGGGATCTGGACGGCGTGAGCGTAGGTATTGCAAAGAACAGGATCGAGCGACAAAGCGGACAACAGGGTTGCGATTTGAAGATTACACGAGTGTCAGGAGGCAGCGAAAGAACAAGGCACGAAAGCAAGCTGCAGACGGGGACAAAGGTCAGCACATCAGCCTGTGAGCTCTCCCGTGTTTCGACGAGTCCATGCAGAGTGTCTGGGACGCACCGGGCGCTTCATTCCTCGTCATCCAAGCTTAGGGCAATGTAGCCGCGCTCAAAGGTGTAGACGCCAGGCGACACGTTTGTCAGCGTCGGGCGCGGCGTCTTGGCGAGCTTTTGGACGGTCGTGCGATCGGGGCCGAGGAAAGCAAAGACGAGGCGGGGCGAGAACTCGGGCGGGAAGCTGCTGCAGATGCGACGGATGCCGTCGGCCTTGACCGCGTGCTCGTCTGCAACAGTCGCCTGCACGAGAATTACAGTGTTTGTCTCGCTGAGGACGACGATGGCGTCGGCGGACGGGAAGCAGACGGGAAGGATGTAGACACCGGTCTTGACGGGGAGCCTCGACGTGTCCGGATCGCACTTGTGCCTCGTCAATCCCGCTGGGATCGAGATAGATGGCTCGCCCGAGATAAATTCAACGTTGACGTCGTCCCGTATCCCAAGCAGGCGGAAAGACGTGACCTCGTACAAGATGCCCTCGATCATCGGTTCGTGCTCGAAGAGCCGCGCCATCTCGAGCTGATCCTGCAGCTGCATCGCCGAAACAGCTACGCGCACAACCTCCTGCGCGAGGGGCGAGGCGATGACAATGTCGCACGACGGGAAGTCAAGCGAAGGCTGCGCGTCGGCGACGGGAAGAAGCGTGATGAGGCGGTGGAAGCCCGTCCATTGCGAACTTTCGGGAAGCTCCACGCTGCCGGAGGCGGCAGCTCGGAGCACATCTTTGGTGAGGGCGAGGCGGCTCTTCGCGACGTCTTCGAAGAGGTCGCGCAGGATGTCGTTCGTCTTGCGGTAATGCGCGCGAAGCTGGTAGCGGAAGTTGGGCGGCAAGATCTTGACGAGCTCGTCGCGCTCATAATAGCCGTTGGTGCGAACACGGAACGTGCGAGCTCTGTAGGCGAGATCCTTGTAGCCGTCCGGAGGCTGTTCGCTCTCTTCAGGCTGGTCCATCGAGAGATCGCCATGCGAGAACGCCACTCCGCCCGTCACAACGTATCCACCATGCTCCGATCCGGGGCGCATGTCGAAAAGCCAGACCGGGTTGTGCTCGCTGTCGGTCACAGCACGGAGCTCGCGGAGCCGTCTGTAGGAGCGCAGACATCAGCGCGGTTCAGGAGGTTCGCGGTCCTCACGCACGCCACGTTATTGATCTCGGTGGCGCCGGGCGGTGGAATCGTCCAGTAGAACGTGTCGCCATCGCTCTTGACGAAAGGACGGTGACGAGCGGAGCGAGGGGACGCTGCGACCACGGTGACTGCATTCAAGATTTCGAAGAGCACGCTGACTGGCGGCTCGACAGCGACCGAGTCGACGGCGATGACGGGAGTCTGGTCGAAGCGCGTGTCGGGGAGGAACAGGAGGTCGACAAAGCGCGCGCCGATGTTGTCGAGGATGACGGCGCGGGGATCGCCAGTTTTGTGGAAGACGACCGGGCGCCTCTGCTCGAGGCAGCGAGCGACGAGGAACGGGAGGAAGGACGATTTCCCTGACGAGCGCGGGCGACTCAGCGCACGGCAGGCATGGGAGCGGGAACGGGCGCACCGATTCCTGGCGAGCCGAAGACGACGAGATTGGTGCGAGCTGTCTTGTCGTCCTTGATGCGCTCGAGCTCGGCTGCCACCCAGTCTTAGACTTGCGAGTAGACGTCGCGCACGAGGACGGGGCCGACGAAGTAGCCCATCGAGCCGACGAGGAACGGGATGCCCTCAAGCACCGCGCCGGACGGGTGACCCCAGCAGGCCGTGTGGAAATCCTGCCACCTGCGCAGCGCTAAAGGCGTGCTGTCGCCGCCTGCGCCGGCCATCCTTGCGCCTGGTTGCGAGCAAGTGGGGCCGCACGGAATGAAGCGAGACGGGCGCGGAGCAGCGCACAGAGGGCCGGGCGACTCGAGCAGCGCTTACAGCTCGTCTGCTGGGGCGCTCGCAGCCAGGGCAGCCGTGCGGGGCGGAGGGCAAAGGCGAGCTGCAGCTGCTCTCGTACTCTTCATCGCTCGTCGTGAACGCAACGACCTCGGTCTCACTGGCTGCACGGCCCTCGGGTCGATTGCTCTCCGCAGCGTGCCTGGTTAGCTGCCTCAAACCTACGCTTGTCTTGCAGGCGCCGTAAACCAGTTCGTCGTCGAGACGCGGTCCGAAGCCGGGCAGAAACGACGCTACCGTGAGAGAGAGGCGCAGTTGCACCGCAGCGACTACCTGCGCTTGCCGCCGCCAAACGCGCCGCGTCCTCCTCCTGCGCCGCCGCGCGCTCCGCCAGCTTTCCCGCCCGCACGGTCCCCGCCGCCCATGGACCCGCCCTTGCCCTTCGGGTTCTTCTTGCTCGGCTGCGTCGACCTGCGCACGCGCTTCTCCTTGGCGATGCGCTCCTTGCGGATCTCGGCCGCCGAGCGCAGCCCGCCCGGCGCGACGTGCGGCTTGTCGGCCTGGCCCACGCGGCGCTTGGCGTGCTTGCCCTTGCCGTCGCTCGACGACGCGCCGTCGGCCTTGGGCGTGCCGGCCTTGTGCACGAAGCGGCGCCCGCCGGCGCCGCCGCCGACCTGGTGCGTCGACCGGCCCTTGATCTCCTGGTCGCCGACGCGCGGCACGCGCACGCGCGTCTTCTTCTGCCACTCGTCGAACACGCCCGCCTTGAACGACGCGGGCAGGCGCTGGCCCGACTCGGACCGGATCAGCTTCTTGTTGTCGGCGCCGACCTGGTCCGCGCGGATAAACTTCTTCGACTTGCGGTCCCACTTGAGCGTCGACGCGCGCTGCGCCAGCGCCTCGGCCGGTGTGCCCTCCGTGTCGCCGCGGCCGCCAATGTCGTACGTCGACTGGGCTGCCTGAGCGACGAAGGAGTCGCCGTTCGTGAGCGAGTAGCTGTGCGCGAGAGCGAGGGCGTGTCAGAGAGAACGCAGCGCGGCAGAGAAGCGCATGCACGTACCCTGCCTCGGTCGCAGCGCCCTCCTGCTCGTAGCCCATGTAGAATCGCTCGTCTCGCCACGACGGGCGGTCGCCGGCGGGTTTTGCGCGCTTGGCCGGCTTTTTGCCAAAGACCGCCTGCATGTCGAACAGTGTCAGCGATCAAGTCGAGCACGGGGAAGAAGCGAAAACGGGAACGCACCTCGAGCTCCTCCTCGTCGGCGTCGTCCATCGCGCCCTGCTGCACCGGCTTGGGCTGCTCGACCTCGGCCATCTCGTCCGCGTCGCCGAGCGCTCCCTCGGGCAGGGCGGGAAGCTCCTCCTCCTCAACCTGACGCACAAGGTCGCGCGCCCTCGCGCTGCGGCCGAGCGCGCGCCTCCGCTCCTTCATGAGCATGGCGATCGAGCCCTCCGAGCCGCCGTTCTTGCCTTTGGCCGAGACTTCAAAGACGGTCTCGGGCGGCCGGAAGCCGCTAATCTTGGCGAGCAGGTCGGCGCGGCTGCGCTCTGCCTCCTTGGCGCGCTCGACCGCCTCGCGCGCATCGCCACCGCCGCCGGCCGCACCCGCCGCGCGCGCAATGTACGCGTCGTAGACGGGATGCTCCTCGCCGATGCCGACGAGGCCCGTGCGCTCGGCCTCCTCGGCCTTTTTGCGCGCCATCTCCTTCGCGCGCCGGTAGCTCTCCGGACTCGCCTTGCCCAGCCCGCGCTCGTACATCCGCTGACCGCGCTGCGCGACGCCCTGCAGGTTCTCGAGGTGCGGCGCGTGCACGAGCAGGGCGCGATGCGTCTCGAGGTCGATGTCGGTCAGCGAGCGCGGAGGGGTGCCGAAGATGAGCGTCTGCGCAAAGTCGGGGTCGTCCGACGCCGCCGCAATTGCCGAAGTCGAGGGCGCGGACGACGAGGGCGTGAGCGGACAGAGCTTGAGCGGGCGCGTAAGGAACAGCTCGAGGTCGAGGAGGTACGGCATCTCGGCGGGCGTGACAAACGTGTAGGCCCAGCCCGTGCGTCCTGCACGCGCGGTACGACCGACGCGGTGCACGAATGCACGCGTGCCGTTCGGGAAGTCGTAGTTGACGACGTTCTCGACGCCGGGAACGTCGATACCGCGGGCGGCGAGGTCCGTGACGACAAGGATGGACGTCTGGCCCGACCGGAAGCGCGCGAGCGAGATCTTACGGGCCGTCTGGTCCATTGAACCGTAGATGGCCGAGACCGAGTAGTGCGCCGCCGCGAGGAGGTTGGCGAGGTACTCGACGTGGTGCTTGGTCGAGACAAACACGACCGTCTGGTGCGGCGCAATCTCGGCGCCGTTGACCGTCTCGGTCTCGCCCTCGCCCTCGCCGCCGCCGTCTGCGCCGCGCTTGCGCTTCTTGCCGCGCGCGTCGTCCCGCTGCTTGCCCTTGCCCTTCTTGCCGCCGCCGCCGTGATGCTGCCCGCGCCCATCCGTTCCCTTCATGACCGCCTCGTTCTCGGCCGCAACGCGCGCGCGCTCGGCGACGCGCTGCTGCTCGTTCATGACGGGGACCTGGATGACCTCGCGCAGGAGGCCGAGGAGGACGGCCTCCTTCTCGCTCGTCTTGACGTCGAGGTAGGCCATCTGGAGGTCCTTCGAAATCTTCTGGTCGACGTCGAGGCGGATGAGCTTCGGATTCTGCAGACCGGCCTTGGCGAACCCGACGAGCGATGAGGGGAGCGTCGCCGAGAAGAGGAGCGTCTGGCGCGTGGCGGGCACGCGGTGCAAGATCTCGTGGAGCTGCTCGGCGAATCCGAGCTCGAAGAGACGATCCGCCTCGTCGATGATGAGGGACTGGATCGACGAGAGCGAGTAGGCCATCTCGACGAGGACGTGCAGGAAACGACCGGGAGTTGCGATGATGCTGCGGGTCGAGCGATTCAGCGGTGGTTCGGCGTACCACGGGAAAGCGAGAAGACGACGCACACGTCCGGGTTGCCCGACATGATCTCGAACTGCGTCTCCATGGCCTCGCCTCCGACGACCATGGCCCAGCGGAGACTCTCGCCCTCGCCCTTGATGCCACGGGCGAGGTCCTTGCCGACCTTGAGGACCTGAAGCGCGAGCTCGCGCGTCGGGACGAGGATGAGGCCGCGCGCGCCAAACTTGTCCGAGTGGGTCCAGAGCTGGCTCAGGAGCGGGAGGAGGTAGCACAGCGTCTTGCCCGAGCCGGTGCGCGCCATGCACAGGTGGTCGCGCGCGACGGTCACCTTCTTGCCCTTGTCGGTGACGACCTGCTCGGTGCTGCCGAGGATGGACGGGAGCGCGAGGCGCTGGATGGGCGTCGGGGTGGTGAAGCCGCGCTGAAGGAGCGTCTTGAGCAGGAGCGGCGGCAGCCCGAGCGCCTGGAAGGACCCGCCGCCGGTGAGGCCCTTCTGCTGCTTTGCGTCCTTGCCCTTGCGCACGAGCGCGGCGCCCTCTGCGAGGTTGCGCGAGTGCTGCAGCTGCGACAGGCTCGCAAAGAGCGCATCCTCGTCGTCCGCCTCGAGCGCGTCCTGCTCGGCCTGGTCCTCGGCGGTTGAGCGTGCAGATGCTGATCCCTTGGTAAGCGCGGTGGCACGGGTCTTGGTGAGCTTCTTTGGGCGCGACGACGGTGCGCCCAGGAGCGCCGACGAGATGTCGACGTGCGCCGACGAGTCGCTGTCCGAGTCCATGGCAGGCAGCGTGCAGCTAGTCTCTGCTCGGCTCGGCTGTCCACGCAAAGCACGAGGCAGCGAGGAGAGGTGGCGGCAGCGAGAGCGATCGGCGCGGGGACGACCCGAGCTGAGCGGCGGACTTACGCTTCTCTCCTCGGAGCCTCGCTGCAGTTCAAGCAGGGAAACAGAAGGATATACTGTGCAACGACGAGGGAAAAGCTACTCGCGTAGAGGAGACGGGGGAACGAGGGAACGACTGCCGCCACCGCCTAGTCCCGCTTGGCGTGCCCGCCCATGCCGCTCACGGCGCTCAGCGTGCCCGGCAGCGTGTCTTCGCCGACGGCGTACAGCAATGCGATACCACCACCGACGAGGACCGTCAGGAGGAGCGTCGTCGACGCGAGGAGAGTAAAGGGCCTGCGCAAGACATGCGGGCGGGTCAGCTCCGAACGCTGCGAAGAGAGACGGGAAGCGGCGCAGCGTGCCCTGCGCCGCACCCGTCGCTCGAGCCACAGAGAGTGCAGAGCCAGACTTACGCGCTCAGGTCCTCCTTCTCGCACCCCTGGCCCTTCCACCTCGTCCTCCGCCCCGTCTCGTCGTCGACCGTCTCGCCGCACTTGCACACCCAGCACTCGCCGCCCTGCGCGCCCTCGACGCGCGTCGTGATCCCGCGCACGGGCTCGCCGCGCCCGAGGCACCGCGCCGTCTTGTCGTTGGCTTCCCGCTCGGACGCGAAGCACGTGTACCCCGACGGGACAATCACGCTCGACCCGTTCGCCGCCGCCGCCGCCGCAGTGGAGGTCTCTTCCTGGCGCGGCGAAAAGACCGAGCGCTTGACGTGTGCGTTGAGCGCGCGCGCGCGCGGAGACGACCCGAAACGCTGAGCGAGCTGCGACGACTCGAACGGCGCGAGCCACGGCGTGCGCTTGCGCAGGAGCGGCGTCGGGTGCGGCGGGAGCGCGAGCAGGACCACCTTGGCGCGCGCCTGCTCGGCGGTGGCGAGGTGCGCGTTAACGGACGCGATCAGGCCCGTAAGCGTCTGCTTGACGAGCGAAGATGCCGTCTGATACGTCTGCGACTGGCGAGAGTGCTTGGCGGCAATCTCCTGTGGTCGCAACGACGGAGACATCAGCCACACTGCTAGACAAGAAGGAGCATAGCGTGAAGAATCGGATGCCGTGACGCACCTTGAGCCCCTTGAGGTGCATCACGACGACCTTCGGTGCTTCGTCCTGGCCCTGCGGGCCCGAGTCTGCGCTCGCAGAAGACGACGTCGAGGCCATCGAGTCGGCAACGGAAGTGAGCCTCTCGAGCTCGAGGATGAGCTGCGAGGCCGACTGCGGGCGGCGAAGGGGGTGTCAGTCCGGGGCATCTGCAGCCGCTCGGTCCGCAAGGTCTGTCACGCACCGAGTCGAGCATGTCGAGGTCGGTAAAGAGGCCGCTCGAGATGGCTTCGGGCTCGACAGCAGCCTTGACCTTCTGCAGTGTCGGAAGGACGGAACGTCGTCAGTGAGCGCCTCGAAGCGAGGCGCGGTGCATCCATGAACACGGTCGCCTCGAACGCACCCTCGGCTCGTCGTGCCACCCGATCCAGCTGCCGAGCTCGTCTCCAACCCATGCCTGCCACCCGACGACGCTCTTGATGCCCTCGCTGACGAGCTCCTTCAGCCCGCGGACGGCGGGCGAGTCGGCGTCGAGGCCGAGCGAGTCGGCGAGGCGGTGCAGGTGCAGCGAGAAAGCGGCGAGGTACGACGTGGCCGGGAGAGACGGGAGCGAGAGCGACGGGTTCGATGCGAGGTCGGCGGGGATCGCATCTGCGGGCGGCGGGGCGGAACGAGTCAGTGCCTGCTCGAGCTAGATGTAGACTGCACTGCACGCACCGTCGCAGCCTGCCTTGCCGCACTCGAGGACGACGACGATGCGAGCGGGGACCTCGAGTGCGACGTGCTCGGAGGCGTCCTCGAGGGCCTTCTCCCACTCGCGGCCGCTCTTGCCGGACGCCAGAGGCAGCTGGACGTGGTGGGCGACGCCCAGGTGGTGCGCGAGGACGGCGTTGGCCTGCGCCGCCGAGAGGGCGAGCGGGGGCGACGATGCAGAGAGGCGCGGCGGCGCGGGCGAGAGGTACAGCTGCGGCGCGGGCGCAGCAGCGAGGGCCAGTGCGGGCAGGAGCGCACTCAGCGCCGTCTGGACGAGCATCGCGCGAGGTGCGAGGGAGGAGAGAGCGGACGACGAGGCGATGACCGCACCGTGACACCGCGATTCGCTCAGGCAGGGTGAAAGCCGCTCTCTGGGGCCATAGATTGACTTCGTACTGCTGATACTGAGCCAGGCCAGAAGATTCAAGACACCGCGGGCACCGTCTCATCGCGACACCCAGGAGGAGCAAAGCCGCGATGCAGGGCAGATCTAGGGATGTTTTATCCCTCAACGTTCGAGCATACAAGATCAAAGGGGAAGAGGGGAGGGACGGGGTAAAAGGGACGAAGTTAAAGCACGGAGCGGGATCGTGGAGCGCCGGAGGAGAGCACAAGGGGCAATGAGAGCGGAACATTCAGGGGACCGGGCGGGGTGGCGAGCCGACAAGAGATCAAGGTGAAGGAGGGCGCGGATGGAGGGCGGAAGAAGAGTAAGAAGGGGGGCGAGCGGCGAGCGAGTTGTATGGCGGCGGAATATCGGCGGAGGGCTCGGTCGCGCAAGGGCGCAGCGTGTTGTTGCGCACGGTCTGATGAGGCGCGTTCAAGGTGACATCAGCACCCCAAACTCTACTGCAAACCACAGAGGTGACGGAAAGAACGCACATTCTGTTCACACGGCGGATCGTTCGTCACGCCGCTAGCCTCGATGTCCCCGCCGGCGAGAGGGTCGTACGGTCCCCGCCGTCCTAGCAGACAGGAAAAGAGCGTGGCACGGTACGCCTGCGCATTCTCGCTCTGCATTTCCTCCTCGGCGCCCGGCACGCCAAGGAGGATGCCTACGCCGCTGACGACCAGAGCAACGACAATGACAACGGTGCCGACTCGACTGGAGCTGACAGGCTTGGTTGCAAGCACTGTGCAGAGAAATGCCGCGCTGTTCAAGACGAGCGCCGAGGTGGAGACCATCATGTTCATCCACAAGCAGCTGATCGCACACATTGATGACTCGGACGTCTTCAAATGCCTCATGCCGTACATCCCGAGCAGCCACACGGCAAGGAGCGCGGGCAGCGCAGAGACAAACGGTAGCCAGACTTGTGTGTGCTCGTCAGGGCCGAGGAGAAGCGAGACAGACGCGAGCCAGTCGAAGAGGGCGGGGAAGACGAGCCAGCGCGCTCGGATCCACTTGGCCCAGCGGAACCAGGGCGTGAGAACCTCGATGTCCACCTCGTAGTCGCGCTGCCGGTAGCGCCGTGCCATGGTGGCCGATGAGCAGCGGGTCGAGGGCGCGTGGAGGTCCAATCTGTCGAGGACCGGCGATTGGGGACCCGCAGGACAGTCATGCACCCGCGCAGAATCGGAGTGCAGGCTCAGAATGACCCAGCTGACTCTCGTAGAGTGCAGACTCACGCGCAGGCAGGTGAGCGAGCGAACGACTGGACAGGGATGGTGTCGGGTGCAGAGCCCACGGCGACAGGATTCGCGGGCTTTGACTTGCAGCGGTGGGAAGACGGGTGAGCTCGGCAGGCGCGGAATGGGGGGGAGGAACGAGAGCGGGACGAGGAGAACCAGGCGGGCGATGAAGCGAGAGCGGACGAGAGCGGCGCGAGCAGCGGAGCGGGCGGCGGGCGCACGACCCAACACGGGGTGCACGAGCTGGTGCCGCTAGAAGCTATCGTCTGTTCTGGTCGACAGTTCAAAAGCGGAGCCATCGTCGTCGGGGACTCAGCGACCTCGAGGCTCGTCGCCGCCCCTGAAGCGAGGAGCCCTCCCAGTGCGGACCTCTCGGACTAGGACTGAAGAGCTTGATCCGTCTATTGCTGCACATGGACGTCTATCACCTCAGCTCCGATCCCGGCAACTACGAGGCGGTGCACTCCCACCGCTCCGGCAACGACCGCCTGGGCGGAACAGTCTGCGACATCGAGGCAGGTCGAGTCGTGTAGCTTGAGCATAAGCGTAGGCGCCGAGGGAGATGCGGCGGAGGAGAGAGTGTAGACGTTCAGGCGTTGCTCGACCGAGGACGAGGCGAGAAGCGAGGGCGAGAGGAAGTCGAGACCTGCGCGAGGGCGAGAGAAGCATGAGCAATTGTGCGCTTCGATGCGCAGTCGATAGAGCGGCGACGTGCCCTGAATAGTAGAAGCATGAGCGTCGGAAAGCGAGGCTTGCGCGATAAGCGCGGCATTGAGCGGCGAGTCGGGCGAAGAGGCTGAGAAGGCGAGCCGCGAGACTCCGACTGCATTGTCGTCGCCGCCGGTTGCGATGATCAAGTCTTGCCCTGCGCAAGACACGGACGTTCAGCGCAAGTGAGCGGTGGGACCAGTAAGATCTCGTACCGCTTGACTGCACAGCAAGCGCATTGATTCCCGACTGGTGAGGATGATACGCGAAAACAGGCGGAGAGATCGGACATCCGAGCGTGAGAGATCGCGAAGTAAAACTACGAGAGATGAAGACATGCAGTGAGTGCCCTCCGCCCTTTCTAGGACACGTGCGAAGGTAAGAAGCGAGCCGCACCTGGTCAAGTCGTACACAGCAAGTCTGTGCTTAGCGCAGGAGGTGCAACACGCAAATTCAGCGTGCTGGAGCTTTAGTCGCGCCTCAGGCTGGGCGATGGTACGTACAGTCCGTCCGACGAGCCAGTCGCCACGATCCACCTCTTGCCGCCATGCTCGAGATCCAGCTCGAAGCCCTCGACCGTCAAGATGCACTTTCCGCCAGGCTGCGTCGACGAAAGGAGCACGAAAGACGAAAAGTCGGAGCAGTGCTGCCAGATCTGCGAGCAGAGACGCATTTCTGCATCAGCGGACAAACGATGCGCAACGAGAGGGTCAAACGGTAGGAGGATATAAGCGCACCCGCACCGTCCCATCCGAGTAGCCGACCGCCAGCACGTGCTTCGCTTTCTCGCCGTCGTGTTGGGGCAGCCGCAGGACCGCAAAGTCCATCGCGCGCACTTCGCCGCCCTCCTCGCCGAGCACGGTACCCTTAGGCCTGACAAGGACGTCGGACTCGCCCTCTTCGGCGACGGAGAAGGCGCAGAGGAGTTCGCGCGTACCGCACGCGAAGAGAAGGTGCGGCTGCTGCGGATCGGGAGGCCAGGACCAGGAAAGCGATTTGAGGGAGGAAGGGATGTGGCGATCGCTGTAGAGCGGTTTGAGGCGGTTTGAGCTTGTTACTGTACACGCAGGAAGACACGTTGTCAGCTGTGCCTCGCGGCGGAACGAGGAAGGAAAGCGGGAAGGGATCGCACGCACAGCGGGACAGGCTCAGCACGCCGTTCTCCGCCGCAGTTGCGACGAGCGTCAAACCCGAAGCCAACGTGATAGCCTCGACGGCGCGGATCTCGCGCCCGTGCAGTCCTGCGTGCAGCACGGGCGCAGGCGAGTTTTCGGAAGTGTCGAGCGTCTGCAGGAGGAGCTGCGAAAGGAGGGAGTCAGTCCCGGTTAGGACAGGTCATGATGGACAGGTTCACGCACCTTGCCGCGCTCGAGCCGATAGAACCGCGGTCCCGCGCCATCGGAGCCTGCGACGAGGCGGTGCTGCAGCTTCTTGCCCGGACTGGCGAACGAGTGATGCTGCACGTTCGGGAACACGTAAGTCCTCCGGGTTTTTGTCGATGGGAAGCAAGCGCGCACCTGTTGTGCAAGCTCGTCGATGACGATGGCTCGCGTATCCGAGTGCGCAAGGTAGCGCTGCCCATTCCCGCTGAGCACGATCTGCGAGTCGCTCTGGTCAGCGAAGCTGCGCCGAGCGGCAGTCAAGAGCACACGGAATGCGCACCTGGTCCAGGACTCCCTTCGTCAACGTCCTTTGGTCCAGCACCTCCACCCCGCCGTCTTCATCGCCGACCTCGACCCGCAGGACGCACCTCCTCCCGTCCCTCCCGACTGTCTCGACGCGCCATGCCATCTCCTTCCCTGAGCTCGACAACTCCGTCGACGAGAAGTCCATCACGCCGTCGACATGCAGCTTCTTGAGCAGAGCGATCTCGACAAGCTCGCTTGGCGCCGCAGTCAATTCGGGCTGGTTGACGGTCGGCATGCGGTACAGCACGACGGAACCGCCGGCGTTCCCAAGCAGGATGAGCGAAGGAGAGAGGAAGTGCAGCGCAGTGGGCGCGCGGGCGGCGGAGGGCGGGAGCTGAAGCGAGGCGAGTAGGCGGGGCGGCAGCTGCTCAAACTGGTCCGTCAGCATTGAGGAACTGTCAGGCGAGCTTCGATACACGTACTAGAGGTGCAGACTCGACATCTAGCTCAAGGACACCAACTCGCAAGGCTGCATGGTCCCATACGGCGATTCGTCGCAAGCCATCCGCGCTCTCGCTCCCGAACGATACAGTCACGGGCTTGACGTCGAGCGAAAGCTCCGCGACGTGTGAAACTGCAACGACACTATCGGTCGAGAGGGTGATCGACGCGCGAAGAAAGGCGCCGCGATTCGAGAAGGCAAGGAATGTGAACTCGGTCGATGTGGCGGAGGAAGACCGCGGGAGAAGGCAAAGGGTGCAGGCAGTCGAGCTGGAAGACCAGGTCGAGGCAGCGTGGAATGGCACGAAGTCGGCCGGTGGTGCGATGGCAGCCGTGGAGGCGTGATCGGGCATGTGTGCGAAAGCGAAGAACGAGCTGTTGCGGAAAAGGAGACACAAGCAAACGTCAGGGCGAGAGTGCTTGCGGAGATTTGACCCTGAAGCTGACGCAGACATACCCGTTCTCCTTGAGCAAGACGACCAGATCGGCCCGCCCGACCTGCTCGACCGCAAACGCCTTGACCTTCTCTCCCTTCTCGCCTTTCTTCCCCTTGCCCTGCCCCGACGCCTCCATTCCGTCCAGAGTTGACTGCGGCACGACCCAGGACCGCACCGCGCCGTCCGCTCCTCCCGTCAGGACGATTCTCCGCCCCCGCCCCTCCTCGACATTGTTGGACGGACAAGGCAGTCTCGCGCCTTCGACGCTCCAAATCGACCGGCCGTCGTGCCCCTCGCGCCACGTCTCGAGCAGCGCGTACCCCTTCTCGGCGGCGCTCTGCCTCGCGGTATGCGCGGCAGCGGGCGAGGGCGCCGAGACGGCGGCGCGAGAGACGCGCCACAGACGGCAGGTACCGTCTTCTGCGACGCTGGCGAGGTCGATCGTCTCATCTTTGGCAGCGACGGTGGACGGCGAGGAAGGTGAGGATGCGGCAGTCGGAGAAGGGGCAGGGAGGAAGACGGCGCGCCAGACGCGGGCGATGTGGCCCCACATCGTGAGATGCGGGACTGTGGTACCGGCGGGCGAGGATGCGGCGGGAACGAGAGAGAGGTCCCAGACACGCAAGGTGCGGTCGTCTGAGCCGGTGACGAGGTAGCGCGTGCAGGGCGAGAAGGCGGTGGTGAAGACGGCGCCCTGTGTGGCGCGCATGTTGAGCAAGAAGCCGTGATGAGCGACCTTGCATGGCTTGATCACAGGGCAGCCAGCGAGCCAGAACGCACCTGATGCCCGATGAGCCTTCTCAACGAGTCCTCCTTGGCAACCGCAACCACCGCAGCCTTGGTTTCGCCCCTCAAGCGCGCATCCCGCGCGCTGCTCGCGAGCTCGACTGCTTGTCCGACCTCCCACAGGAAGGTGTCGCCCCACAGACTCCCGCCCGCAAGCGCGATCCGCCTTTCCGCATCGTCGGTCACATCTCGCGAGCGGTACTGGGCGCGGGAGAAGCGAGTGCACCAGAGGAGGGGACGCAGAGGTGCGTGAAGAGTGTATGCTGGGGGTGTGGGCGGGACACTGGTGGCGGGCTGAGCGGAAGAGGCGCGATGGGGCAGGAGAGGGTAGAGGTGGAGCGAGTTGTGCAGGGTCGAGAGAATGACGAGGTCGTCCTGCGCATACGACCAACTCAGTCGTGCAGAGGAACAGAACGAAAAAGAGCAGCACGTACGTCAAGAAAGGCTCCGTCGCCGACAAAGTCACTGAGTGAGAAGCGTTGCACAATGTCGAGGGTCGCGGTGCGGGTCCTGCGGATCAAGCTCAGCCCTTTGACATAGATGACCGAGAGCACAGGAATGGCCAGAACGCACCTGCTGCTGCCGAGGACGAGATGAGCGAGCACCGCCTCCTTTCCTCCGAGGACGAGCAAGCGCCATCTCGAGCTTTTTGGCCCTGCCGGTTCTGGCTGGAGGACGATGCGATGGATGCGCTCGCGCTCGAACACGTCCCAGCCCAGCGAGTCCCCGTCGTCGCCCGTGTCGCCTCCTGAAGCGAGCGAGAGCAAGAGCAAGCGTCGTGCCGAGCCAGCGAGGGCAAAGTGCGAGTCTGGGATGTGCGTGATGGCTGTCACGGGACAGCTGGACGCTTCTCTGCGCTGCACACGCGCATCTCGGCTCGTCGGGAGCATCGTCGACGCGAGAGAACGACTCGGACCATGTTGACCTCGACTTGGACGCTTCCACGCTTACGCACTGCTGCTAGCGACTGCTGACTCTACTCAGCGCATCCGACTGCTCCTCACAAACACGCTCGAAGCAGTCCCACCGCGCCTCATTCGCTCGCTCGTCGTCCTCATCGCGTCTCGTCGCGCTCTCTCGTGCGTCGCTCCCGCAACCTCGAGCGGCCCTGTGCTGACCGTGCAAGCTCCGAGCAGGCCCGCAAGATGAGCTCGGCGATCCCGAGTGCCCGCGTCAACCGCATCATCAAAGCCGACAAGGAGGTCCGCCTCTGCTCCAAGGAGGCCATCTTCCTCATCTCCAAGGCCACCGTCAGTCTCGAGCTCGCTGCTGCTCTGCGCCACGGCTTGTAGCGTCCGCCGGACGCGCGAGTGAGCGTCGTACTGCTTTGGTCCTTGAGCTGACCCTGTCTCCCCACTTCCCCTCAACGACTCTTCAACCACTCCCCTCTCGCACTGCAGGAGATGATGATCGAGCGCATGAGCGAGCAGGCGTACGACCACGCGCGGATGCAGAAGAAGAACGCCAAGGTGGTCAAGTACGACGACTTGGGTGCGTCCGCGCGCGCCTCTCTTCTTCCGCGTGTCCGCGCTTGAACTCGCGCGCAGTCGCGCTGATACCACCGGCGCGCCTTTGCACAGCCGCGGTTGCACAGTCTCCGCAGTGGTACTATCTCGGCGAGGTGATCCCGCAGGGCCAGCCGCTGCACGCGGCGCTCGAAGCGCGCCGCAAGCACAACGAGGAGACGGACGCGCCCGCGGCCGTCACGACCAAGGCGCCCAACGCCGACGAGCTCAAGGGGAACCGCATCCGGACCAACAAGGGCAAGAAGAGCGCGCCGCTCCTCGGCGTCGACGGGCTCGCGACGAGCCGGACCACGCGCGGGGTCAAGCTCAAGCTCCCCGCGGGCGAGGGCGGGCCCGACGAGGACGACGAGGACGAGTACGAGGACGACGGCGAGGGCGCAGAGAGCGGCGGAGAGGCCGGCGGCAGGATGGACGTCGACCGGTAGCTTCCCCCCTCCACACTCGCATGCCTTTCGCTCTGTTGTACACATTCGCCATGCGCGCTTTGCGGTAACTGGCCGCGCGCGAGAGTCGTCGTACGTCCGCGAGGCCCTCTCTCGACCCGGGCAGTGCGCATGGGGTATCGACTCTCCTCGGGATACACTGCACACGAAAGAGACGACGGTATAGACACACGGCGGATAGACTCCCTTTTTTACCTGTTCCGTTGCATCAGGCATCCACCTTGACCTTCTTTTCTTGCGGCTGTGAGCGCGGGTGGATCAGCGGTGGCCCCTCACTAACGGACAAGGAAAGCGCAGCGCACCTGCTCGGGCTGGTTGAACCGTGCAGCACGCTTGCGCTTCTTCTCCTCCTCCTCTTCCAGGCTGTGTCCCGCAACGATCGACTTAAAGTCAGTCAGTCTGCAGTGAGGCAGACGAGAGAGACACGAGAGGCGAAGGTGGGCGACGCACCGCTTCTTGAGCTCCGGGTCAGCCGCTACCGCTGCCGCCGGCTCGGCTGCGGCGTCCTGCGCCTTGACGCCCTTGGCAGAAGCCGCAGCGGCGCCGACCACGCCCTTCTCGCCCGCCGGGTCCGTCTTCGAGGTGCCCTTGGGCACGCGCTGCCGCTTGTTCGAGCCGAGAGCAGAGTCGAGCGCCGCGAGTGACTGTGTGACGTCGAAAGAACCTACCTTGAGCTACGTTCGCGAGCCAGGAAGCAGGGAAAGACCGCAACTCGGGCGTCGACCCGCACCTTGTTCATCTTGACATCTGCGCCCTTGTCCTCGGCCACCTGGATCCCAAACTTTTCGGCGCGCTTGCGCTTGAGCTCTTCGCTCTCGTCGACCTTTGCGCCCGTCGTCGCGGCGTCGTCGACCTGCACGCCGAACCGCGCCGCGCGCTGCCTGCGCTTGTCCTCCTCGACGCGCGCCGCCTCGCGCGCCTGCTCGAGCTGCCGCGCCGCGTCCTCCTGCGCCTGCTGCGCCCCGTCGGCGCCGCCCGTCGCCGGCTGCGCGGCATCGGTGTCCGCAGCGCCGCTCTTGAGCCCCTCGTCCTGCGCCTGCGCAATACCGGCGTCGGTCGACGCGGCGGCGGCGGTCGTCTCGGCGGTGCCGCTGAGCCCGGCGCCGTCCGGCTCGTCGGTCGAGGCGGCGACGCCGGTCGTGTCGGCCGTGGGCGCGGCGTCGGGGCTCGAGAGGAGGCGCGAGATGAGGTCGTCCTTCTTGCCCGTGACGGGGAGGGATCGCTCCGCGAGGAGCTCCTGTGGGGGTTTCGGAAGCGTGTCAGTTGGCTAGAGCCATCTGCAAGGCACTGGACGCGTGTGCCGGCGCGGATGAGCTGCCATGTCGGGGCGAGCAGTGGGGGAGCGTCGCGTCGAGGGAAAGCGCGGGCAGGGCGGAGAAGCGCACCTTGAGCTTTACGACGGTGAGGGCCTTGAGCTCTGTCTCGGAGAACGCCATCGTAGCAAGAGTCGGTGAGCGAAAGAAGTCCGAACGACGAACGACGCGACGACGCTTTGCACCGCGACCACACCGCATCCAGCGCAGAACCTGCTCATGGGAAGCTATCTACGCGTGTCTCGAGTCAGTGTATGCTTGCCGACAGAGTTGCGCGCTCCTCTTGCTTCCTGATGACGTGCCCCCGTCATCTCGTCTGTCTGTGTAAGGCCGCGACCCGACGCCGTCGCCGCCTCCGCCGCCGTCTCGAGCCCTTCCGTTTCTCTCTCCTCTTTTCCCCGTCCGTCCCCCTTCCCTTTGTCTAGCTCCCGCGTCAACCGCAACCGTTGTGCCTCTCGCTCACCGAGCCCAACCTCGGCATCGCGATCCGCACCCTCGACGAGACCGCGCCTCCTCGTCTACCTCTCTCTTGTTCTGTAGAGTCGTACTCTAAACCGTGACTAGCATAGCTGCAATCCGCTGCTGTACACCGTCACATCGTTCCCAGCGCCTACGAGACTACCCGAACCTCGCCAGCGACGCTTCGCGTGCCTCGACCCCTCGAAGCCCGCGTCTGTCGCTGACAGTCTGCCGGTTTGAAGCTGGAGTTGCTCGGGACCTGGACCGTGCGCGTGACCAGTCCGCTACGTAGAACGCGAGACATCGTGCTGTCTGTGCTGGCTCGCCCATGGCTCGGATTCGTCCTCTGTCCCGCTGTTGTCCTCCTTCTTGCGTCGATTCTCTGGTCCGCACTTTACGGCAGCATGTGGCGAACCACTCGAGCCATTGACGATGCCGAATCTCCGTCTGCTGTTTCATGCGCTTCGAACGCGCAACGCAGTGCCGCCGCTCGCGCACAGAGATCATCCGGGTCCTTCTCGTCGCGACCACATGCTGTCTCCGTCATCTTTCAACGACTGTTAGATCGGACGTATCTGCATCGGCGCTGCTGCTGTGGTTGGCGCTTTGCTGTGCGCGGACGTGACCGAAATCGCTGACGCTACAATACTCGGCGACTCGTCGAGCTTGCAAACTAACTTACGTCGCGGCGCCGGTCTTCTACTCCCGGCTGCTTCGGCCTGTCTCCCGCAAAGCCTCAGATCGACGCTCGACAGCAGCCCGGACGAGCTCCGGACCGCGGATACACAGAGTCAGCAATGCTTGCAGACCGTCCTTCAGGCAGTTGAAAAGGCTATCGAGAACAACGAACCAGGTGTTGATCACATTCGACGAGCTATGCACAGCGGACTGACCGGAGACCCCGCTTTCGCGCGCACACGCGGTTGTCCTCCGTCTGTCCTCAACCTCGTTTCTCCGCCAAGTTCTCTTTATTTGCCATGGTTTCGTCATCCCAGCCTTTGCACGCTTGTGCCTATACGCGCTTTTCCGAATCAGCGGCGCTGCGGGTCCTGGCTTCTTCGACCCGCTTCCGCTCCTTGCGGCCGTAAGACTCGCTTGCCAGGACCACCTGCCATAAGCAGACTCTGCTACTTGTCTTGAGAGCCTTAGCCTTTCTCGTCTGGCACTTACGGCTCTCCGGCGGGCGACTGTTTTACACGAGCTCCCGCAAGGACCGGTTGTCAAAAACACGGGCGCCGACGCGCGGAACGAAATTCGGCGCATCAGACTTCGCAGCGTGCCGCCGCGGTGGGTGTCAAGGCTCGAAGTAGTCAGCTTGCATGAACAAGTGGAGCTGCTGTGGAAGCTCAAGGCAACTGGCAGCGCAAGCTCCGTCCCATGACAAGCGCGGAAGCTGTCGCTTGCATTCCACTGCTGCCGGCATCTCTCGAGGGCGCCCTAGTCTGCGTCAATTGCTTCTCGGAACCCTGCAAGCCATGAAGCATGAGAAGCTGCTCTTTCCGCTAGCATTCATCTTGGCCTGACCTTGCGCTTTGTCGTGCATTCGCCGCGCGGCTAAGGTTTTCGCTCATGTTGCAGCTCTCGTTACCTTTTCAGCCTGGCCGCGCCCTCAATTTTAATTGCACGACAAAGCATTGCACGAGTCAACTTTGCAGCTACCGGGAGAATTGCTTTAAGCGCGACAACGACTTCCGCGCAACCGAGGCGACTGCGCTTTCGTTGGAAGGAAGCAATGCGCTTGCCGCACAAGCAGATGCGTAGGAGTATGCTCAGCATCGTTCAACAGACAAAGGAACCCGACTACACACTGACAAAAGCGCCGGGATCCTACTCTCGCTCCTTGCCCTTGCCGCCCGCCGCGCCTGACGCCTTCTCGCCGTCGACATCGGCCAGGTCCTTGATTCCCGCCGCCCTCGCCACCTCGCTCAAGAACCGCTCGCCCGTCTTGCCCCGCTTGCGCCCGCCGCCCACCTCGCCCTCCTTTTCGCTCTGGCTCAAAAAGATGCGCTGCACAAACTTTCCGACGCCGAGCTCGCCAACCTCGGCGTCGGCGCGCGGGCCCCACCGCCACTCGACGCTCGGGTCGCCCGCCTCGGCCTTTTCGCCCGCGGCGTTGGTGCGCTGCGTGCGCGACGGGCGCTGCGTGCGCCCGCGGCCGGACGCGGCGCCGCCCTGCGTCGTCCCGCCCTGCGTAGCGCCGCCGGGCGCTTGGCCCGTCTTGGAGCGCTCGAGGTACTGCTGTCGCGTGAGGAGGTTGAGGAACGCCGACAGGTCGAGCGACTGCGGGTGCGGCGACGAGAGCGAGAGCGGGAGAGGGGTCGAGGGCGTGAGCGAGAGGCGGCGTAGGTACGAGATGAGCTGGTCTGTCGAGTGTGACAAGGTTTGAGCACGGGTTCAGTCCTTTGAGCGCGCCACATGCCACTGTCGTGGCAAGCACAGGACT
Source organism: Rhodotorula paludigena (assembly GCF_050403205.1). NCBI lineage: Eukaryota > Fungi > Basidiomycota > Microbotryomycetes > Sporidiobolales > Sporidiobolaceae > Rhodotorula > Rhodotorula paludigena. The sequence goes on along the minus strand of NW_027481389.1, from coordinate 17,967 downwards.
CGCAGCGAACTCACCATCTCCGAGCACCTTGCCGTTGACGAGGATCAGCGCAAGCACTACGCCGAGCACGCCGTACACGGCGCCCTCCTCGCGCTTGACGTCGCGCATGACGGCCGCCTCGACGCCCTCGTCCTCGCCGTCGCCCGGAAGCGTAGTTGCCTCGTCGGCTTCCCACGCGGCGAGTTCGGCGCGCAGGCCCTTTTGCGAGCCGGGGTGGTCGACGACGGTCGAGAGGGACGGGTAGCGGTGCGTGGCGGCGTGGCGGAGGAGCGGTTGCGGGATCGTCGAGCGCACGATCCACGCCTTGCCCTGGCCTGCGAGTGCGAAAGCGTCCGTGGTCAGTCGGCGGTACTCCAGCCTCGACCAGGAGACAGCAGGACGCACTCTTGCTCGTCTCGCGCGCGCGGAGAGCGACGAGTTCCATGCCGAGGACGTCCTTGAGGACCTTCTGCACTTTGGGAAGGAGCGCATTGAAGTGCTTGCCGCGGCCGCCGGTGAGGACTGCGAGGCGTGATCGAGACTGTCAGCGTCACTCTCGACGCTGTAAAGCTGATCTGGCCAGGCAAGCCGACGAGATGGCTCGGTTGCTGCGCCAGGTACGTCAGAATGACGGGAAGAAGGGACTGACCGTTCTTGACGATGTCTTCGCGCTTGAGGATGCGGCGGTGCGACTCGTTGAAGAGGACGTAGCGGACGATGCCCTGGATGTAGTGCTTCTTCTCCTGCGCGTGACGGAGGTCAAACAGCCGCGACGAGGAGGAGGTCAGTCGTCGCTCGTCGCGCCGGATTTGCCCCGCGTTCGCCGCACCTCGTCGCTCAGGTCTCCCTTTTTGCGTGCGCCGTCGTCGCTGCTCGAATCGGACGCGTCGCCAGCGTCGCCAGCGTCGTCGTCGTCGTCGTCGTCGTCGTCGTCGTCGGCTCCTCTCCTCGCACGCTTGCCCTTGCCCTTGGCCTTGGCCTTGCCCTTGGTCTGGGTCGACTTGCGGTGCTGCTTGCTCGCGCGCTGGTCGTCGTAGTCGGTGTGTTCGCCCGAGTCTGGCTCGCGGTCGTCGTCCGAGTCGGCGACGCGACGCTTCTGCGCGGGACAAAGACTGGGCGAGTCAGCGCGAGCGGGAGAGTCCAGCATGGGCAGTCTGGCTCGCCTGGGTGCGGGCCATGGCGGGCGGGAGCGAGTCGAGCGGAGCGAAGCGAAAGACGCGAGGCGACGCGCGAATCGCTCTCTCGCCGTCCCTCGAGCCCGCACACGCGCTAGACAGGGTGAGCAGAGCCTGCGAGCATCGTACTGCGCACCCCAGACTCGCGTAGACCCGCGCTGACCCGCTCGCTGTGCTGCCGCCCCCCTGCTCTCGCCGTCGATCGAACGACCTTGATCTTTCTCGCGCTGCAGCCCGCAGGAACGATGAGCGACCAGCCCTACGTCTTTCAGGCAACGTGCTCGGCACCCGTGGGTCTTGCCCCGGTCTTCCTGCGTCGATGTGACCCCGCTCACTCTCCTCGTCCTCGCCCCTTTCTCCTCCTTCAACGCGCTCCCACAGGTCAACATTGCGTGCGTGCTACAGCGTAATCTGCTCTCACTGTGCGCGCGCGGATGCTGACCTCTCCGCCGCCTCGCCTTGTGCTCTGTCTCGACTTTCGCGCTCGCGCCTCGTCCCTTTCACGCACCTTTCGACACTGCGCATCTTTGCCCCTGCAGCGTTGTCAAGTAGTGCGTCGTGCTCTTGCATCTTCAAAGTACTGCTCAGCGCTCACATGCATCCTCCCGCAGCTGGGGCAAGCGCGACACCTCGCTCATCCTCCCGACCAACTCGTCCCTCTCGGTCACGCTCTCGCAGGACCACCTCCGCTCCCTCACCTCGGCCGCCTACATCACCCGCAAGCAGCTCGGCACCTTCCCGCCCGATCGCCTCTGGCTCAACGGCGAGGAGGAGGAGATCAAGGAGGGCGGGCGCACCGCGCGCTGCCTCGCCGAGATGCGCAGCCTACGCGAGCAGGTCGAAGCCGCCAACCCTTCGCTGAAGAAGATTGCCTCGTACCCGATTCACATCGCGTCCGAGAACAACTTCCCGACCGCGGCCGGCCTCGCCTCTTCCGCGTCGGGCCTTTCAGCGCTCGTCGCCACGCTCGCATCCCTGTACGCGCTGCAGGACCACGGCGTCTCGACAGCCGAGCTGTCGCGCATCGCGCGCCAGGGCTCGGGCTCGGCGTGCCGCTCCATGTTTGGCGGCTACGTCGCGTGGGAGATGGGGTCGCAGGCAGACGGCAGCGACTCGGTCGCGGTCGAGGTCGCGCCGGCGTCGCACTGGCCCGACCTACACGCCCTCATCCTCGTCGTGAGCGACAAGAAGAAGGGCACGCCCTCGACCGCCGGCATGCAGCGCACGGTCGCGACCTCTGCGCTCCTCGAGCACCGCATCCGCGACGTCGTCCCCGCGCGCATGGAGCGCATCACGCGGGCGATCCACGCGCGCGACTTTGACGCGTTTGCGCGCGAGACGATGGCCGACTCGAACCAGTTCCACGCCGTGTGCCTCGACACCGAGCCGCCCATCTTCTACCTCAACGACGTCTCGCGCGCCGTCATCCAGCTCGTCACCGAGCTCAACCGCGCCTCGGTCGCCGCGGGCAAGGGCTGCGTCGCCGCCTACACGTACGACGCCGGGCCCAACGCCGTCCTGTACGTCCAGGAGAAAGACGTTGCGCACGTCCTCGACGTCGTCCTGCGCTACTTCCCCCAGTCGGCCGAGTCGTTCCCGGACCCGTTCCAGCTCGGCGTCGACCCGGCAGGCGGCCAGGGCGCCCTGCCTGAGGGCTTCAACGAGGCCGTCATCCCGCGCCACGAGCTCGGCGCCGTCGCGCGTGTCATCCACACCAAGGTCGGCGACGGCCCGCGCACGCTCGACTCGAGCACCGAGGGCCTCCTCGACGGCGAGGGCATGCCCAAGCGCGTCAAGCAGTAGATCGCAGGCGTGGGTCGGTTGGGTAATCTGGGTCTCTAGTCTTTGCATCCCCCTTTGGTCGCAATGCACGCATCGCCTCGCAGTCTGCCTCTCGCGTCCTGTGTGTGATCACGTTAAAGACTGCATAACGTTACAGGCAGTACAGCGGCAATGAGGGGGATCTACTCGGCATCCTCTTCGCCGAGGAAGTCGGCATAGGCCGGGTTCTGCGTCTCCTCTACGTATGGGTACTTGAGCGAGTCGAGCCACTCCTCGAACGCCGCCGTCGTGCCCTCCGGGACTTGCAGGCCGCACAGAATCTTGCCCACGTCTGCAGAGGAGCCGGGGAGCGGGTCAGCCGAGGTGCACGCGTCGAGTCGAGCACAGTCAAAGCTGTGAGGAAAGCAACGCACCGCCGCCGTGATTCCGATAGTGGAACAACGAGATGTTGAATTTCCCGCCGAGCGTCTCGAGGAACTTGCGCAGCGCGCCGGGGCGCTCGGGAAACTCGAAGCGGAACATGCGCTCGTCGGCGACCTTGGTCTTGCCGCCGACGAGGTACCGCGCGTGCGACTTGGCGAGCTCGTTGTCGCTGATGTCGAGCGCAGACATGCCGCCCTGCTGCAGCGTCGAGAGGATCGACGACAGCTCGGACTGCCGCAGCTCGGCCGGCGTCGCGACGGGTGTTGATGCGCCGGAGCCGCCGGCGCCGGTTTGCGGAGGGAGAGCGCGGGAGGTCGAGGAGGAAGAGGAGAGGTAGAAGGACAGGAAGATAAACGCGCGCTTCGAGGACGTGTACCGGTACACGAATTCGGTCACGGCGCGAGGGTGGATGGCCGAATGCAGCGCGAGGAAGCTGTACCAGGGCGTAACGGCCAGCCGTGTCAGCGAAAGGAGAGTACTACGCAGACTCGGGACCGTAGCGGTCGACGCACGCTCCGGGCTTTTCGGGGATGATGACCCTGAGCATCGCCTCCTTGCCCTCGCCTAGCTCGGCACGCTCGGCAATGAAGCGCAACCGCGAAAAGTTGATGTTGGCGCCCGAGACGACCGACACAAAGTGCTTGTTCTTGCCGATGAGGTTGTTCTGCTGAATCCACTTCTTGGCGCCCGCGACGCCTAGTGCGCCTGATGGTTCTGCGACCGAGCGCGTGTCTGCAGACAGGAACAGGACGTCAGCTGTATGGCGACGGCATGACAGGCAGTGGGGCTCACCCTGGAAGATGTCCTTGATCGCGGCGCACAGCTCGTCGTTCGAGACGAGCACGATCTCGTCGACGAGCTCGGCGCACACCCGCAGCGTCTCGTCGCCCATCTTGCGCACGGCCGTCCCGTCGGCAAAGAGCCCGACCTCGCTCAGCGTCAGGTGCTCGCCCGCGCCGAGCGTCTGCGCGAGTGCGTCGGCGTCGTACGTCTCGACGCCGATGACCTTGACGTGCGGAGGCGCGACCGCCTTGATGTAGGCGGCCATGCCGGCGAGGAAGCCGCCGCCGCCGACGGGGATAAAGATGGCATCGAGCTTGCTCGCGTCCATCTGCCGCAGAATCTCGACCGCGGCCGTCCCCTGCCCGGCGATGACGAACGGGTCGTTGAAGGGCGGGATGATGGTCAGGCCGTGCACCTTGGCGAGGCGTGCGCACTCGCGCTGCGCCTCGTCAAAGTCGGCGCCGTGGAGGACGACGCGCGCGCCGAGGCGATCAACGTTCTGGTACTTGATCGACGGCGTGTTGAGCGGCATGACGATGGTGCAGGCGATGCCGAGCTCGCGACCGGACAGGGCGACGCCCTGAGCGTGGTTTCCCGCGGAGCAGGCAATGACACCGCGCCATCGCTCCTCGTCCGAGAGCTGGGTCATGAGGTTGTAGGCGCCGCGGAGCTTGAAGGAGAAGACGGGGGTGAGGTCGTCGCGCTTGAGCATGATCTGATTGCCGAGCCGTTGCGAGAGCTGCGCGGTCCTTGCCTGGTCAGCCTTTTGAAGCGAGATCACCGCGGCCCGAGGAGGAGGAGAGGGAGGCGAACCGAGACGGCCGGGGTCATGGGCGTTCCTTCGGGGAGGATCGAGTAGACGTTGCTCGTGAGCGACATGAGCATGTAGTTGGGCGTCCCATCGCTCTTGAGCTGGTGCGCTGCACGTTCATCGACATCGACGAGAGCAAGAGGTGAGCCCGACATCGAGGCTCGCCGTGGATTTGCGACGCACGCGGTACTCGCTTGTAGTGCTCTGGGTTGCCCGGGAACACTGGGCGCTTTACCCTGCGGCCGTCGGGGAGGCGGATCGAGTGCTTCGCGTCGAGGCCAAGGTCGCTCGCCTGCAGCGCCAAAGGTGCGGCGTGCGCGTGGCCGTTCGCGAGCGACGGCTGCGTGCCCTCGGTCTCGCTCACGAGCCCCTGCGCGGTCGGCTGCGAGGTTGCCATCGTGCGCAAGAGGCCAACCCGCCCGCGTTGACTTTCGTCCCGCTAAGTCCGGCTCTGGCTCTCTTTCTCCGAGTCAAGCCATGTGCCTTCGCCCGCACTCAGTACTGCGAGACGAGAGCCGGCGAAATGCGCCGAATTCCGCAGCAGAAGCGCAAAAGAAGTCGCCCCCTCTCCCTGTCCTGGTCGTGCGAGGAAACGATCGCGTAAAGTTCTACCCCTTGGCCTGCGCCTTCTTACGCTTGTCCCTCCTCGGCACCTCGATGACGAGAAAGTCCCTCGCCGCTCGCACCTCGAGCTCTTCGCCCTCGCCCTCGCCCTGCTCGTCCTCCCTCCCCCTGCGCATCTCGTCGCCCGCCTGCCGCTCAATCTCCCTTAGCATCTCCCTCCACTTGCTCCGCGACTCGTCACTCGCGCTCCTCGCGCCCTCGGCCTCCGGGTCCGGGTACTTGACGCTGAGGTGGTTGAGCACGAGCGTCCTCGCGCGCGCCTCGCGCGCAAACGCCCCCGCGACCTGCGGCGTAGAGTGCCCGTGCGCGCGCGCCGTCGCCGTCACGCTCGCGAGCGTCGCCGCCTGCCCCGTCTCGCGCGACACCTTGGCCGCCGCCTGCGACTCGTCAAGCGTCGGGAGGAACGCGTTCGTCGACTCGTGCACGACGAGGTCGACCGGGCCGCCGTCGTCGGACGTGCCCGGCGGGCGCAGGAAGCGCAAGAGGTACGTCGCGTCGTACGTGTCGCCGAGGACGATGATGCGCCGCCCGCCGGACGGGTCGAGGTCGGGAGGGCGCAGGACAGTCCCGTCTGCGAGTGCGATCGGTTCCCGCTCGGTCTGCAGCCGCGAAAGGAGCGACACCGGATTCTTGACACCCGAAGCGGCGAGCGCGGCAGCGTTCTCGGGTCGCTTCAGGTGCGGGATGTAGAGCTGCGGCTGGATCGGCAGCGACCGCGGCGATTCCGTCAGGATGTAGCCGAGGCAGCGGACTGCGAAGTCGTCGGTCCTGTCAGTCTCGAAGCTCTGCCAACAAGAGCCTACGTGTCAAGAGACACACCGGTGTGCTCGATCGGACCCGCCGACACGCTCACTCCGCCGCCTTCCCGCTCGTCCACCACGTCGCGCCAGAACCCGTCCTTTCCTTGCCGAACATTCCGCCCTTGTCGCTCGCTCGGATGCAGTGTACCCTGCTCCTCGACCTCGCCGGCAAAGAGAAGCTCGTGAACGACGTAAGGGCGGGTGAGGATGGACTGGGTGAGCGAGAGGCAAATGCGGAGGAAGAGGCGCAATCCAGAGGGGCCGTAAATCTCGGTCGGCGGCTGCAACAGCGCGGCATCAGCACTTTCGAGAGGTGGAGGCTATCCATTCACGCAGTCTGCGGACTGGACAGGCGAAACGGCAAGCGAATGAACGACACGCACGATCTGTTGCGACTCGCCTAACCGCGGGTCCTCTTGTCCGGGCAGCACACCACCTTCTCCAGCACTGATCGTGCACAGCAAGCCGGGTAGCCCGTTGATATGGTCGGCTGCGAAGTGGAACGCGTGTGAGCTCTCAGATCGCGGACAAGCAGCCCAACACACGAGCGGTACGGTCAAGCCCGTCTCTCGGTAGACTGCGCCGCCTCGGATCGTGAAGAGCTCACCATGCATGTGCGTTACAAAGATCCGCGCGACCTTGCTCATCGGAAGCTTGCACTGCTCGTTCATGAACTGGTGCTGCGTCGCCTCGCCGGCGTCAAAGACCCACCTGCGTTCGCGGGGATGTGCGTGCCTCGAGTCAGCCAAGCTGCTCATACGCTCATGAGGTCCAACGACGCGAGACGCACAGCTTCGAGTCGAGCTTGACGACGAGGCTCGAGACGTTGCGGGTGGTCGAGGGTCTCCCGGCGGCGGTGCCGAGAAAGGTGACGCTCATGTGGTCGACGGGCATGGTGCGGCGCTGCGCCTTTGCGGCGGTCGAGGCGAGACGAGGGGTGGTCGAGGAGAGCCGAGGGACGAGAGGGGCGAGGGCTCGACGAGGGTGCGCGGGAATGCCGTAGACGCGGGTGTGTAGGCAGTGTGCAGCTTGCAGGACACGCTGAGCAGAGCAAGCGGGCGCCTGGAGTCGTGCAGCCAGCGTGGTCGATATCGTTGCGGTGACAGTCGATGAGGCGCACGCGAGCGAGGCAAGCGCAGGCGGGCAACTGCGAGTGCGTGTGGCCCTGCTGCAGCGCAGTCTGAGCTGATCCGCGATGCCTGTACTCGCCTCGAACGATGTTGTGGTCGCGGCGAGAGCCAACCTCCGCTCTTCGCTCTTGTTCCGCTCTTTCCTCATTTCCCCTCGCCACGATGACCCGCGCTGCTGCGTACGCCTACTCGCTCTTGCGTGCCTCGGTGCCCTCGCCGGACGTGCTCGTGATCGCCCTTGCCCGTCCGCCCGTCAATGCCTTCTCGACCGACCTCTTCGCGCAGCTCCGCGATGCTTTCGCCCAAGCATCGCGCGACGAGCACGTCCGCTGTGTCGTCCTCACCAGCGACGTCGACAAGGGCTTCACGGCCGGGCTCGACCTGCAGTGCGTCGTCTCTCGCGCTCGCTGCGCCGCTCTCCGCTGCTTCCGCGTGGCTGAAGCCCCACTCGGCCGTTCCGGCAACCAGCGCAAGCGACCTCATGCGCCAAGCCAGCGACCCAGCGCGCACCGCACTCCTCCTCAGAGACGTACGTGACGGACCCGGACTAGCCGAAGCGCCGCCGCTCACCGCTTTGGCTCGCCGGCCCTCCCTCACAGCACATCGACCACCTCCAGCGCTGCGTCTCGGCCATCCAGGACTGCGAAAAGCCCGTCGTCTGCGCCGTGCACGGCTTGTGCTTTGGAGCCGGAATTGACATCATGTCGGCCTGCGACGTGCGCTACTGCGCCGAGGGTTCCATCTTCAGCATCAAGGTGCGCCTCTGCGCCCGCCTTTAGGCTCGCTCTTCGATCCGTTGGCAGTTGACGCTCTGGCCCGTGGCGCGTGCGCCTCACAGGAGGTCGACATCGGCCTCGCTGCCGACATCGGGTCGCTCCAGCGCCTCCCCAAGGTCACGGGCAACGCCTCGCTCGTCGCAGAGTACGCGCTCACGGCGCGCAACTTTGGCCCGCCGGAAGCCGAGCGCATGGGCCTCGTCAGCGGGACGGTCGGTGGCGGAAAGGATGGCGTGAGGGAAAAGGCGCTCGAGGTTGCGCGCGTGATCGCGAGTGCGTCCAGATGCAACATGCTCTCCTCGCTTGCTCGCTGACTCTCCCGCCCACGCCTTCTGCAGGCAAATCGCCGATTGCGACTCTGTCGACCAAGCACCTGCTCAATTACTCGCGCGAGCACACGGTGCAGGAGGGCTTGCAGTACACGCAGGCGTGGTGCGTTTCTTCCGCTCGCGCTTGTTCACCAGGTCAATGCTGACCTTGTCTCCCCTGCTGCAGGAACATGGTGCATTTCCCGTAAAAGGTTGCTCGCTCTCTGCAGCGCCGCCACTGACCCTCGATTCTTCCTTTCGCAGGCCATGATTCAAGCGAGCGACATCCCTGCAGCTTTCGAAGCGTGAGTCGCATCCGTCGCCATGTCTCTTGCGCGCACTTCGCCGCACAGATCGGGTGACGTCCGATGGCTCACGCACGATGTCCGCACGCAGCTTTGCGACTAAGAAGCCGGCCAAGTTCGAGAAACTCGCCAAGCTGTAGTCTGCGGCCCAGCCCCTCTCGCTGCATCCGTACCTTCCGTCTCGTTCGTTTCAACTTTCAGTATTGTCTGTGAGTCTGTTTGATTGTCACCATTAGCTCGGCCGGCAAGGCAACGATCGGCAAGGAGTCCACCCAAGCGGAACAAAGGCGAGAGAGGATGTGGGACGTGCGGAGTGCCCGAAAAGGCGCGAGCATGCCAACGATCATGTTACGACAAACAAACTCTACGGCAGCAACCCAGTGGGTGGGCGTAACGGCAGGCTGATGTGGAATGAGAGAAATAACGGTGACCGCGATGTATCCGACGTCGGGAGGGAGGAAGAAAGGCGAAAGCTGCTGCAAGATATATGCGAAAGGACTAGAAGATCTCGCTGGCGAGAGGGCAGTCCTCGAGCGAGTGGCCGTACTCTGCGGAACAAGGCCGGTCAGGTTGGAGCACTGGCGACAAGCGCACGGCGTGCGTGTGCGCGGAATCTCGCGCACCTTCGCAGTCATCGCAGTAGTCTGCTGCGCCGCCAACGCCGTTGCCTGCAGCGGCGGACGAAGTCGAGGTGACGCTCGAACGCTTCTCGCTGAAAGACGATCGGGTCGGGGATGAGGCAGCGACTGCAGGAATGGGAGGTGTCAGTGGAGGGCTGTGCTGTTGTGCGCTTCTCGCCATAAGGCCGCCGCCCTGCACCTAGTCGTGACCGAAGAAAGCGCCAACTCACAGTCAGGGCACGAGTCAAGATCGTGACCTTTCTCGCCACACATCTCGCACTCGGTGTTGTCCTTGCCAACGAGAGACTCTGCCTTCTTGACACTGCCGTTGGCTCGCGCCGCCGCCGTCGTACCGTGTGTCTTGGCTGCGAGCGCCTTGTACTTCTCCAGCTCGGTCTCCAGCTCGTCCTCGCGGTAGATCTTGGACTCGACGAGCGATTCGAGCTCGGTGACCTGGCGATCGCCACAGCGTCAGCAGAGAGGGAACGAGCCGAAGCGGGCGAGGGCGATTGACGCACCTCCTGGTTGAGCGCCTTGATCTCGAGCTCCGACTTGCGCTCGACTTCGGCGAGCTGCTTCCGCAGATCCTCCAGCTCGCGCTTGAGGGTCGGATCAGAGGTGACAGTGGCAGGTGGCGGCGCGCCGGAGGGGTCGTCAAGCTGCTGCATTAGACTGCGCAATTGATGGGTCAGCCGCGTGCCAGAAGGGAGGAAAGATTTCGACATACTTTTGCACGGTTGCCTCGAGAGCGCGCTGTGCATCCCTGCGAGCAAAAGCGGACGTTGTCAGTCCTGGCGTCGGGCTGACGAAATGACGCAAGCGCACTTGAGGCTGTCGACCTCGATGTCGGCGTCCTTGCGCTTCTCGCCGAGCACGCGGTTCTCCTCGATGAGGCTCTCGATGATGGTCTTGAGTCCGACAATCTGATCCCGCGTCGCAGTCGCCTCGTCCTTGGCGCCGATCGAGCTGGCCGCACTGCTCCTCCGCGCGCCGAGGTCTGGCGGCGGCGACAGCTTCTGCAGTCGCTCGATCTCCTTCTCGGCGTTGCGCAGATCTTCGCGCAGCTCCGAGACGAGCGCAGCTTCGCGCTGAGCCTTCTCGAGCTCGACCTTGGCGGCCGACAGTTCCTTGTGCACGCGCTTGAGGTCGTCGGCGAGCGCGGCCGTCGCATCGCCAGACGCGTCGTGCCGCAGCCCCTCGAGCTCCGAGCGCTCGGCCTCGAGCGTCGCCTGCGACTCGTGAAGGGCAGCCTGGAGCTCCTGGATGCGGGCCTGGGCGCGCTGCTCTGCCTGCGCGGCACGGTCGACCGCCTGCTTGAGCTGCTTGATCTCGCCCTTGAGCAGCTGCTCGACCTCGCCCGTCTTGGTCCGCCGCTCGCGCGCATCCGAAACCTCCTGCTCGAGCTGCATGCGTGCGTCTTCGAGCTGCTCCTCGAGCGTCGAGACTTTGCCGCGCAAGTGGGCGATGTCGGCTCGCGCGCTCTCGGCATCGATAGCCTGGGCAGCGGAGACCGAAGCAGAGAGGTCGGCAGGCGGCGCGTTTGAGCCGGCGGTATCGAGGCGGGCCTGGAGCGCTTCAGCGCGCTCAGCCTCCTCAAGACGGGCGAGCTCAATCTCGGCGATGCGCTCCTCGTACGTCTCGCAGAGGGCTTGACCTGCCGTGCGGAGCTTGTCGACCTGGGCGGTCAAGTCTGCGCGCTCGTCGTCGTGCGCTTTAGCCGCCTGCTCGAGCCGCTCGCGCAGCGACTCGACCTCGGCTTCCTTGGCCGCCGACTTGTGCTTGTCCTCGAGCTTGACCTTGTCGAGCGCAGCCTTCTGCGCCTCGAGCGCTGCCTCGAGCTCGCGCAGCCGAACCTTGTCCCGCTCGCGGTCGCCCTCCTCGCCCTGCACCCCGGCCAGGCGCTCATCCTCGGCCGCCTTTGCGCGCTGCCTGTCCGCCTCGGCGAGCGCGAGCTGCTCCTCGAGCGCCTTGATGCGCTCAGACTTCTCGAGCAGTCGGTCCTCCATCTCCCGCCCGAGCTTCTCGCTCCCCTCGAGCAGCTGGCGGATCTCGCCCTCCCGTGCGCGCGCGTCCTCCAGCTCGCGCCGCATCTCGTCCGCCTCGTCGTCGAGCAGGTTCGAGCGGTGCGACTGTCGCGAGACGGACGACGCGAGTGACTGGCGGGACTGGCTGCGGAAGGACGGGGTGGTCGGGCGGGCCGACGAGGTCTCCGAATGGGCGAGGGATGTCCGCCGGCGCATCATTGCGCCTGGCGTGGACGGAGTAGCTCGTCCAGACTGAGAAGAGGGCGTGACAGAGCGCGAGAGACCGTATGCCGAAGGGATGGGCGGAACTTCGGGCGCGGTGTGTCGCAGCGATGAGGGCGGGCGCTTGACGGATGCGCCGAGAGACGGGCGCGGAGTCTTGCGTACGGTCGAAGGAGTGCGCGCGACCGTCGGGGTCGAGGCACCGCCGATGGACGGGCGGGAGAGGCGGGTCGGCTTGGGCGTCGTGAGCGTCGACGTGCTCTGCGAGAGGCGCTTTGTCGGCGACATGGACGTGCGGGCTTTGGCGGGCGTGGCAGCGGTCGGGGTCGATTTGGCAGGAGTACCGATCGCGCTTGCTCGGCGCGAAGCGAGGTCTTTTGCGCTCATCCCAGCGTACTTGCTTGCACGGGAGCCGGCAGTGAGCGGAGGCGGCGGCATGCTCACGGCAGACGGAGGTCGCGGCTTGGCCGTGACCTTGGCGATGGGCAGGAAGAGTCCGCACTGAGGCGGGCAGGCAAAGTATTGTTGCCTGTGTGAGGGGGGCTCAGCGCCATCGCGTTTGAGCGGGAGGAGGAAACGCACCCGGCCACACTGCCATCGTTCTTGCCTCTCCCTGCATACACCTCGTCAAGCTCGACACCTGCCCAAGTCCCAGCCTTGCCTTCGACCTCGCCGACGAAGCGAAGCGTGCCCTCCATGAGCTCTCCTGCCACTTCGAATGAGACGGCTGCTCCGACCTCGAGTGCTCCCGCTTTCGGGAAGCGCGAGGTGGACGAGCCGAAGCCCGTGGGTGTCCGCGCACGCGAGAAGGACGGGGTCGAAGGGGTGGTCGGGCGAGGTGGTGCGCGCGAAACGATGGGCTGGCGACCGGAGCTCGACGTGCCCTCGCCGAGCGCGACGCCGACGTCCGGCGAGTCGTACGAGGCAGGGTCGTGCGCCGAGATGGCCTGGCGCAAGCTCGAGAGCTCGTGGACGTGCGCCTGGGCGGAAGGAGGGCGCGGGACGCCGGACTTGCGGCGCGACGAGGGGGTCGGGAGGGCGGATCCGCCGAGAGAGGCTCGCGGGGTGGACGGCGGTCGCAGCATCTGTGCAGCGTCGCTTCAGCGTCAGTGTCTGCGGGTCTGCGGCGGCTGCGGGTGCTCTTCGCGCGGGCGTGAGGCGAAGGTCGGGGGAGGAGGTGTCCGTTGAGCCCGCTCGAGAAGCGCTGTGCCGCCGTACTGCACTCCAAAGCAGGCGTTCAGAGCGCTCCGAGCTGGTCCAGCGCTCCAGAGCGGCGCTCGCGTCTGCACGCCTTGATCTCCTCCGACGACGTTCCCAAGCCTGTCTCTCCCGGGCACAAGCAGCGGGAGAGCTGTGCGCACCTTGTACGAGCTCGTCGAGACTTGTACGTCACCGGTGCAAGTCGCCAAGCGCTCTCGATCGAGTGGCGGGAAGTGCAAGAGTCGCGTGTTGAGCGACGCCTGCGGAGAGGGATCCGTCCCGGGGGACAGCGCAAGCGGGAGAGCGCGAGTCGAGCCTATAAAGAAGCAGACAAAGCGGTCCGGCCAGCTGCAATTGCTCGCGAGGGGCGAGTGTGGAGTTGCTCGAGGACAACCTTTCGCATCCACTTCTCGCTCGGATCGCTTGCCTCGACATACGCGGCAGGGAAGGGATGCGAGATATGCAGTGCAGGACGAGTACAACAGTAGAAGGGAAACACCGCACGCCAGATGCGTCTAGTTGCACCACAGCCTCCCGACGCCGTCTGCGCCGACCGAGACGAGCCACGGCTCGCGCGGGTGCCACTTGATGTCGAGCACGCCGAGCGACTCGGTCACGTCGTGCCCGCGGAGCACCTTGAGCGGCACGATGAGCGGGTTCGTCAGGAGGTCGTTGTACACGGTCGCGTGGAACACGTGCACGCTCCCGTCGTCCGACGAGCTCGCAAACAGCGGCAGCGTCGGGTGGAACGCGACGCTCCGCAGCGCCCGCTGGTGGTACTTGAGCGTCTTGTACGGCGTCGTCGACAGGTCGAGGTCGTGCCACACGAGCCGCCGGTCGTACGACCCGACGAGGACGTGGTCGCCGAGCGGGTGCACGTCGAGGCTCGAGATCCACTTGAGCCCCGGCTGCAGCGTCTTGACCAGCTGCTGCTTCATCAGGTCGTACACCCGCACGTGCCGCTGCGTCGCGACGTAGAAGTGCGGCTTGAGCGGGTGGAATTGGATTCGCTGCACGTCGCCCTTGAGCTTGGCAAACGGCGCCTGCGTGTGGTGCTTCGACAGCTGGTGGATTAGCACCGAACGTGCGCCGGCTGTGTGAATGCGAATCGTGAGTCTCGCGTGAGTCGAAAGACGCGGGACTGTGACGCACCGGGAGAAGCGACCGTCGCAAAATAGTCGCCGCGCTTGTGCCACGTCACCTGCTTCAGCTCGTGCCCGGGCACTTCGACCTCGACGAGCCGTCCTTCCTCGCGCTCGCCGACGCCGCGCGGCTTGAACCACGCAACACCCTCCGGCTGCGCAGGTCGCGGGATCTTGTTGCCGTCGTCGTCGGTTGCTGCGGCGTTGAAGCCGGCGAGGGCGAATGCGGAAGTGCGGGCTGCCGCCGCGTCGGAGAGTAGGGGGAGAGGGGCGATGAGGTGGATCTTGTTGGCGCTGTGGGGGCGAAGAGCGGTTAGTGCGAGTCGAGCGGATCTGGAAGGCGGACAACGCACGTCGCAGCGGCAAAGAGGCTCTTCTCGCGGTCGGGGCACCACTCGAGCGAGTACACGGGCTCGCCCGCGCCGCCGACCTTCCACTTCATCGCGCAGCGCCCGACGGCTGCCTCCCACAGACGAACCTCACCGTCCTCTGCGCCCGTAGCAACCCACATGCCTGTCGGGTCGACGCTGACGCAGCGCACGCGGACGCCGCCAGGGTGCACGTACGCGACCGAGCGCGTCGTCGGGAACGGGCGGAGCTCCTGCGGCGAGGGGAGGCGCGGGAGGAGCTCGCTCGGGTCCTTGATGTCGAGCTTGGGTCGGCGGCGGAGCATGCGCGGCGCGAGGTAGAGATCGAGGCAGCGGTCGAAGCGCTCCTGGACAAAGTTGGCGTATGCGGGCACGCGTCGCAGAGAGTCGAACTTGCGCGGGACGACCTTGCCCTTCTGCTCGTCCTTCTCGAGCTGCGCGTGCTCCTCCTCTTCCTCCTTGGTCCACAGGTACTCCTCGGGCGGGTTGTACGACTCGGCGTGCGTCGGCGGCGCGAGTTTGGGCGCCGGCATGTGCATCGGGTGGGGCGCGACGGGCGTGTCGTCGGCGTTCCACAGCGCGTAGAAACGGGGCTTCTCGGGCGCCGGTGCAGCCCCTGGTCGCCGCGGCACGATGCGGCCGGCGCGGATCGCGCGGACGATCTTCATGACCTTCTTGTGCTCCCACTTGGACGGGAGGAAGCGCGACTTGGGCTCGGGGCGCGCCGAAAGCGGCATCTGCATCGTCTGCTCGGTAAAGTACGGGATCGTGTCGGCGTAGCTGCGGAAAGCGGTCAGCACGAGAGTCGGGCACGCGTAGGGAGGGCGCATACGCACGGGTCGTAGTTCGAGTCGGGGTTCTCGGCCTTGGCGAGGCGCTGGATGAGCTCGAGCTCGTCCTGCGACAGCTGCACGTCCTGCTTGTGCAGCTTGTCCTGCACGGTCGTCCACCCGCCGTCGGCGTCCTCGACGCCCTCGAGGAAGCGGTCGAGCTCGTCGCCCGTCGCGGGGCGCATGACCTTCTTGCCGTCAATGTCGTAACCGATGTGTGGCATGTCGTCGTACCAGTACGAGGGGATGTTGCCGACGCGGTTCGTGGTCTGTGCACGGGCATGGGTCAGCTCTTGAGGCGGCTTGAGTGCGAGGTACCGCAGGGCTCACCTCCTCGGTCGAGCTGTCGGAAGCATAGTCGGGCTCGATCTCCTCGTCCCACACCGTCTTGTCCTTGCCCGTCACCTTGCTCTTGACCGCGCGGCTCCGACGCATGTAGTCCTGCGGAAGGCCACCGAATGCATCGCTGCCGCGTCCTTCGCCCAGCGCGCGGTTCTGGCCCGGGATGGCGCTCGGAAGGGCCTCGTCTTCGGCGGGCTTGGACGTGTTGCGGCGGATGAGCTCGTCGAGATCGGAAGGGTCCTCGTCGTCGTCGTCGGAAGAGGCGAGGACCTCGTTCTGCTCGGCCTCGAGCTCTCGCCGGAGGATCTCCTCGTCGTCGAGCTCGTCCTCCTCGTCATCTGAGCCCACGGATCCGTCGAACGAGTCCTCGTCCCCATCGGCGTCCGCGTCGTCTGCCGAGGCGTCGACATCGAGCTCCGGGAAGGCCTCGCCGTCGTCCTCGTCGTCGTCCGACTCTGCGAGCACGTCTGCGCCCGGGTCCTCGTGGCCCTCGTCGTCGAATGCGAGTCTCCCGAGCGAGTGCTGGGCTGCGAGCGCGGCTGCGGCGGAAGCAGCGGCGGAGGTCGAGGGCGACGACTGGCGGCGCTTGCGCGGGTTCGCCGCGGGCTGGCTGGGCCGGGCTGCGACGGTCTGCGCTGTGCGAGCCATCCCTGCTCGTCCTGTGCTCGTCTCGAGCTGCGCGCGGTGCGGAGTTGCGGCGGGAGAGGCCGCCTGCGCTCCGTCGAGCTTTGGCGCGCGCGGCGAGCGGGGGCGGTGCACCTCTCGCTCCGCACTCGCTCTCGCCGCTGTTCGTAGGGCTGAGTGCCTGAGCTAGCTGTGCTTAATGCTCTGCTATAAGTGCAGTCTCGCTTGCTCGATCCTGTGGCTTGAGGCCGCCGTCTCCGTCTCCCCGCTCGTTCGCTCTCTCATCGCTTCGAACCGTCGCGACCAGATGAGCCGGCGGCTTCGTCGAGGTCGTGCTGATCATTCCGTGGGAGCTATGGCTGAGATCTCCCCGTGTCCGTGCCGTCCGCCGCATGCGAGCGCTGCGAGACCTCGCTGGATCATTATATAGCCAAACGTGCGCGCGAAAGTTAGGTTATGGTTAGGGTTATGGGGGTTGTCAAGCGATCAAAATGACCTTTTCGCGGATGGAAAGGAGGAGGAGGAGGAAAAAAGGTTGGATTTCCTCAACTGATTGTGCCTGTAAAGGCATGCCCAGCAGGAAAGCACCTGCATATGCAGGTCCGGCTTGGGTACTGCTTGCGGAACGGGGTCGACTGGGCGTGACTTAGGGTTTGTCTCGTCCTCGACAGCGAGGAGGACACCGGGCATGGTCGCTGTGAGCAACTCGCCGGCGATCTGTATAGCCTAGAACGCGTAGAAACAGGAGTGCAGGGCCGGACTGAGCCGAGAACCCCCAAAGTGAAGCAGGAACGCGGCAGAGATGTGCAAGATGATGGAACGGCGGAGTGGGGAGGAGAGCGGAAAAGCGCAAGGAGACGTACAAGTACGGAGCAACTCACACAGGATGCACCTGCATATGCAGGTGCACTCGCATTTGGGGCCGCACAGCACCGAGATAATCGAAGAACAAGGAGCTCGAACAACACATTGCAGCGGGAAAGCAAAGTTGGGACGGCTAGGGGGGCTAAGGCCTGCTCGAGGTCGGCCTGAGCAGCCTGTGTGCAGCAGAGGGTCAGGGAGATGGTCGTCAGGCTCGACTTGGAAATTGTGCGAGACAACGGACCCGTTGATTGAGTGTCCCCTGAGTTGCCGCTAACCGACCGGGTAGCTCCCTCGAAATCTGCTCGGACATCTCAAGCAGCGTTAGAGTCGAAATGAGGAAACCGGGAGGGGCGACAAGGAGACAGCGGGCGAGAAGGAAGTGGAGAAGGAGGAAGAGATGCGCGTGCAGGGCAAGCCGTCGAGTCACCCGACGCACTCGAAGGCAAGCGAGTGAATGCGAGCGCGTCACAGAGCGTCGTCGATCAGGTGCAGACCGAAGCTCGTGCCCCGCGGACCTTCCGCACCTGCATGTGCAGGTCCCTACGCACCCGCATGAGCTTGCACCTGCACGTGCAGGTAGACTTGGGAGCTCGAATGTGCGCAGATACAATGTTGCGCAAGCTTCCTGCTGCTCGACCAACGCAAGAGGGACGGTCCAGGGGGTCGTGGCGGTGACGGCTAGCGCAGCGGGGCAAGGATGAAACGAACTGGGTCATCGGCATCCGGTCGCAGTAAACGTCTCAGGGCTAGGTTAGGGTTAGGGTTAGGGTTAGGGTTAAGGTTAGGGTTAGGGTTAGGGTTAGGGTTAGGGTTAGGGTTAGGGTTAGGGTTAGGG